>NC_041383.1:163603185-163801803 GCF_002162155.2 Triticum dicoccoides
TTCCTTGACCTCCTCCCTAGATGGGAGAAGGGTTTCCCTTCTGGTCCTTGGCTCCCATGGCGTGGGAGCGGCGAGAGCCCCTCCGAGATTGGATATGTCTCTCTGTCTCTCTGTTTCTCCGTTCCCCGATTATGCCCTTTCACCGTTTCTTTTATATCCGGAGATCCGTAACTCCGATTGGGGTGAATCTTTCGCCCAGATTTTTCTCATAAAAATAGCTTTCTTGCGGAAAAAGATGAGCATCAACCGCCTTACGGGGTGCCCACGAGCGTCCAGGGAGCGCCTGCCCCCCTGGGGCACGCCCCCCTGCCTCGTGCCCCCCTCGGGAACCATCTCGCGTTTTTATCCCGTTTGGACTCCATTTGATATTGGGTTTCTGCGAAACATAAAACATGCAACAAACAGGAACTGGCACTGGGCACTGGATCAATATGTTAGTCCCAAAAAATAGTATAAAAAGTTGCCAAAAGTATATGAAAGTTGAATAATATTGGCATGGAACAATAAAAAATTATAGATACGACAGAGACGTATCAGCATCCCCAAGCTTAATTCCTGCTCGTCCTCGAGTAGGTAAATGATAAAAAACATAATTTTTGATGTGGAATGCTACCTGGCATAATCTTGATCATGTATCTAATCATGGCATGAATATTAAGACACGAGTGATTCAAAGCAATAGTCTATCATTTGACATAAAAATAATAATACTTAGGGCATCCCAACAAACAATCATGTCTTTCAAAATATCAATGCTTCCAGAACGTTATCCCCACAAAATTATATAGTTTTGTATGCTCCCTTTTCTTAATACAAGGTACCCCTCATGCCTATCCCGATGTCAGGAAAGCAATTGTTTCATACTTTAGTATTCTCAAACTTCTTCAACTTTCATGCAATACATGAGCGTGAGCCATGGATATAGCATTATGGGTGGAATAGAATATGATGGTGGAGTTTATGTGGAGAATACGAAAAGGGAGAAAGTCTCACATCGACGCAGCTAATCAACGGGCAATGGAAATGCCCATCAATTGATGTCAACGCAAGGAGTAGGGATTGCCATGCAACAGATGCACTAAGATCTATAAGTGTATGAAAGCTCAAACTAAAACTAAGTGGGTGTGCATCCAACTTGCTTGCTCATGAAGGCCTAGGGAAGTTGAGGAAGCCCATCGCTGGAATATACAAGCCAAGTTCTATAATGAAAATTCCCACTAGTATAAGAAAGTGATAACTCAAGAGACTCTCTATATGAAGAACATGGTGCTACTTTGAAGCACAAGTGTGGTAAAATGATAGTAACATTGCCCCTTTTCTTTTGTTTTTTTTGGGTGGGTTTCTTGGCCCCCTTTTTTATTTAGGCTTCTTTGGCCTCTCTTTTTTATGGGGCAATGCTCTATAATGATGATCATCACACTTTTATTTACTTACAACTCGATACTAGAACAAAGGTATGACTCTATATGAATGCTTCTGGCGGTGTACCGGGATGTGCAATGATCTAGCGTAGCAATGACATCAAAAAACAGACAAGCCATGAAAACATCATGCTAGCTATCTTACGATCATGCAAAGCAATATGACAATGAATGGTCAAGTCATGTATATGATGATGATGGAAGTTGCATGGCAATATATCTCAGAATGGCTATGGAAATGCCATGATAGGTAGGTATGATGGCTGTTTTGAGGAAGATATAAGGAGGCTTATGTGTGATAGAGCGTATCGTATCATGGGGTTTGGATGCACCAGCGAAGTTTGCACCATCTCTCGAGGTGAGAAAGGGCAATGCACGGTACCGAAGAGGCTAGCAATTATGGAAGGGTGAGAGTGCGCATAATCCATGGACTCAACATTAGTCATAAAGAACTCACATACTTATTGCAACAATTTATTAGCAATTGAAACAAATTACTAAACGCATGCTCCTAGGGGGGAGGTTGGTAGGAGTTAACCATCGCGCCCCCCGACCTCCACACAAAGATAAACAATCAAAATACAATGCACGCCAATTTGGTTACATAGTTAATAGACCATACGTGCATGCTTCGGGAATCACAAACCTTAAAAACCAACATACTTACTAAACACAACCATCTACTAGTACCTCCCACATATTATCATGTCAATATCGCAAAACTATTGCAAGGAATCAAACATATCATATTCAGTGATCCACAAGTTTTATGTAGGATTTTATGACTAACCATGTGAATGACCAATTCCTGTCATCTCTCTAAATAGATATAAGTGAAGCAAGAGAGTTTAGTTCTTTCTACAAAAGATATGCCCATGCTCTAACAAATATAAGTGAAGCAAAAGAGCATTCTACAAATGGCGGTTTTCTATGTAAAGAGAAATAGGCAATCCAAACTTCAAATGATATAAGTGAAGCACATGAAGCATTCTATAAACCCATACTCAAAAGATTTAAGTGGGGTTCAAGAGCATTCTATAAATCAACCAAGGACTATCTCATACCATCATGGTGCATAAAATAAAAGTGAAAACTAAATGCAAAAGACGCTCCAAGACTTGCACATATCGCATGAATGAAACGAAACCGGAAACATACCAATACTTGTTGGAGAAAGAGGGGATGCCTCCGGGGCATCCCCAAGCTTAGACGCTTGAGTCTCCTTGAATATTTACTTGGGGTGCCTTGGTCATCCCCAAGCTTGATCTCTTGCCTCTCTTCCTGTTCCTCATATCGAGACCTCCTCGATCAAGCACTTCATCCACACAAAACTTCAACAGAAAACTCGGTAAGATCCGTTAGTACAATAAAGAAAATCACTACTCTAGGTACTGTTGCAAACCAATTCATATTTTGTTTTTGAATTGTGTCTACTGTAATATAGCGTTTTCAAGGCTTAATCCACTGATAGAAATTGATAGTTTCATCAAAACAAGCAAACTATGCATCAAAAACAGAATCTGTCAAAAATAGAACAGTATGTAGCAATCTGGACATTCACCATACTTCTTGTAGCCCAGAACTTCTACCAAAATTAGGAAAAATAAACAATTTGTACATCAAGACATTGCAAAAAGAATCAGAACCGTTTGATGTTCTAGTTAAAAATGTAAAATCTCCACTACAGCCAAAGTTTCTGTCCTGCACCGCAAAACCAACAGGCATTGTAAACATCCTAAAAGCAAGCCTTGGCACATTATTTTTATAATACAATGGAATTGTACAAGGGGATAATTATTTTTGATGAAAAGTTTCTGTAATCAAGATTCACAAAGTTTCCGTGAGCATGAACAAAGTTCGAGGAGCTCTCCCACTTCAACAATGCTTGTTTCTCTCACTTTCACTTTCCTTTTTGAAAAGTTTTGGGTTCCCCTCTTTATTTTTTGTTTTTAAACTATATGAAAGAACACAACAGAATTAAATGACTCTCTAAAACCTCCGGGTTGTCTCCCTGGCAGCGCTTTCTTTAAAGCCATTAAGCTGGGCATATAGTGCTCAAGTACTGAATCCACCCGGATCCCAAGGTATATCAAAGCCAATTTTAATTAAGAATGATTTGTAATTTCGTAGTGAGCACAAAGTAACATATATTATGCAACAACGAAGTCTAAGTCTCTTCCTATGCATCGGCATGTCATAAAAGAACAATTCATGCACACATAGTAAAGGCCGCCAATGCATAGTATAAGCAGTTTCTTGCAATTTTATCATGTTGGAAACATAGAGAGGTGGAGATATAGTTCCTCTCTCATAATAATTGCAAGTTGGAGCAGCAAGCACATGCATATTATATCTATCAAAATCATCATTGCAATGGTAAAACGCAACCCATCAATATAATCCTTAATAAGCACAAACTTCTCCAATATAGTGTACTTTGGAGAATTCAAAAAGATAATAGGACTAGCATGCATGGGTGCAATAGCAACAATTTCATGTTTAACATAAGGAACTATAGCAAGTTCATCTCCATATGCATAATTCATATTGGCATCTTGGCCACAAGCATAGCAAGCATCCTCAAAAAGGGGTATTTCAAGAGAATCAACAGGATCATAACAATCATCATAGCAATCATCCTTCGGTAAGCATGAAGGGAAATTAAACAATGTATGAGTTGGAGAGTTGTTCTCATTAGAAGGTGGGCACGCTTAGCTAATCCGATCTTCCTCCTTTTGTTCTTCGCTCTCCTCATCATCTTTTTCATCCAATGAGCTCACAGTTTCATCAATTTCTTCTTCCATAGACTCCTGCAAAATATTAGTCTCTTCTTGGACAGCGGAGACTTCCTCAATAAATGCATCAATATCAGAATTGAATTCATAATTCTCATAGCAATATTTAAGTATAGCAAAATTTTCAGGTCTGTAAACAACATCATCAAGATTTTCACACTCTTTAAACAAAGATTCAATTTCATAAGAACCTATAAAAGCAACGAATTCTTCTATTTTTTCCAGATCATAGTAATCATATATACCATTAGCATAAGAAGCTAAGGTTTTATCATCATTAAATTTTGCATGAAAAGGGAAGGTGTGGAGCCTTCATCCTACAGCAACAAGTATAATCGTATCTCAAGCATAGTTGCCTAGCATACCAATACAACATATAAATTTGATCCCATAATAGTTTCCCTTTTTGTGTCAAGCAATAATCCCTATAGTATTCACGTTGATCCAACGTGTGTCCCATAACATAATTGAATGGGCTTTTCTCAGGATTATCAAAGTAGTACATAATATCTTTCACATAATGAGCATCGAGGGTTTTAGGAGGTTCCCCATCTCCATGAGTGGCAAGTACACCTATTTTTTTTTGGTATTTCTTGTTCCATATCCATAACTAAAGATAGAGAACAACTAAGGATAGAAAATAAAAATTACTTAGTGATAAAGCAAACAAGCATACACGAGAATATTCACCCCGCGCTATGACTCCCCGGCAACGGTGCTAGGAAAATGTCTTGATAACCCACAACTATAGAGATCAGTTGTAGCCTCTTTCGATAAGTAAGAGTGTCTAACCCAACGAGGAGCTAAATGTAGAACAAATATTCCCTTAAGTTCTATCGACCACCAATACAACTCTACGCACGATTGACATTCGCTTTACCTAGAACAAGTATGAAACTAGAAGGACTTTGTAGGTGTTGTTGGATAGGTTTGCAAGATATTAAAGAGCACGTAAATAAAAGCTAGGGGTTGTTTAGATAAAGAAACAATAAAGTAAGTATAGCGAGTGTGGAAAAGTGGTGGTAGGAGTTGCGGAAATGTCCCTAAGCAATTGACTACTTTACTAGACCGATAGCAAGTTTTATGTGGGAGAGGCATAAGCTAACATACTTTCTCATCTTGGATCGTATGCACTTATGATTGGAACTCTAGCAAGCATCCGTAACTACTAAAGATCATTAAGGTAAAACCCAACCATAGTATTAAAGTATCAAGTCCTCTTTATTCCCATACATCATGACTCACTTATCTGTGTTTGTGTTTTAGTCACTCACGCAACGCAGACAATAAGCAAACCATGAACATATTGCAACACCAGCAAACCATGAACATATTGCAACACCCTTCAGCGGGAATCCCTCATGCTTGCGCATCTCCGGAGAGCACCATAGGACAACAACATAACCACAAGCAAATTAAACCAATCATAGCAATTCACCAATTACCGAAAGGACAACGAAAATCTACTCAGACATCATAGGATGGCAACACATCATTGGATAATAATATGAAGCATAAAGCACCATGTTCAAGTAGAGGGTACATCGGGTTGCGGGAGAGTGCACCGCTGAATATAGATGGGGGGAAGGTGATGGAAATGTTGGTGAAGATGACGACGGTGTTGGTGTAGATTGCGGTGATGATGATGATGGCCCCCGATGTCGTTCTGGCGCCACCGGAAGCGAGGGGGAGAGAGCCCCCCTTCTTCTCCTTCTTCCTTGACCTTCTCCCTAGATGGGAGAAGGGTTTCCCCTCTGGTCCGTGGTCTCCATGGCGTGGGAGGGGTGAGAGCCCCTCCGAGATTGGATCTGTGTCTTTGTCTTTCTCTGTTTCTGCGTTCTAGTCTTCTACCTTTTCACCATTTCTTATATATCCGGAGGTCCATAACTCCGATTGGATTGAAACCTTCGCCATGACTTTTCCGAAAATTAGCTTTCTTGCGCCAAAAGAAGAGCAGAAACCACCTTACGGGGTGCCCACGAGGGTCAGGGGCACGCCTGCCCCCTGCCTCATGGCCCCCTCGGGCACGATCTCACGTTGATTCTTCTTCCCAAATATCACAAATATTCCAAAAATATTCTCCGTCCGTTTTTATCCCGTTTGGACTCCATTTGATATGGGTTTTCTGCGAAACATAAAACATGCACAAACAGGAACTAACACTGGGCACTGGATCAACATGTCAGTCCCAAAAATAATATAAAAAGTTGCCAAATGTATAAGAAAGTTGTAAAATATTTGCATGGAACAATCAAAAAATATTGATAGGATGGAGACGTATTAGATGAAGAGGACCACCTCCGAAGACTTGAAGATAGAGGCTTCTAAGTGAGGGAAGATATCCTTGTTAGGGGTTTCTGGATGGGAGGCGATGTTGTCATGCAGTCCCTCCGTAAGGAGAGGCCTTTAGCTGAATCGTAAGTGAATAAGGGTGTTTTAAACATATCCCGTCCTTTCCTGGTTGCCAAGGTAACTTTTAAAATATATGTTTGTAGTCCGGCACACAACCTTACTCAATAGTCCTCCTCCTCAGGGGATCTTCTTTCGGAGATGATGGAGAGCGAGACGCTTCCATCGATCTCCCCATCCAATAGGGTAGACGACTCTGAGGTGTCGTCCCGAAGGATCTCTTCCGACCAACAAGCGGTGCGTGGGACAATGAAGGCTAGGCCCGAAGGTGACACTTCGGTCGTCCAGGGTCCGGGGTGTGCGGCCCCTATGGGGACCAATAATAAAGGTCCCGGACTATGCGATTTATAGCCAGAGACGACTCAAAGGTCGAGTAAACATATTCCTTTCAAGGGAGTCTGTACCCCTTCAGCTGCTTCCAGGGATCTGGATGTGCCGGATACATTGACGGACACATTGAGACACGTGCCCATCTCAGAGGAACATCATACCTTGATGGATACGGTAGATGAGAGGGTTCTTTCCATGAAAAGCGGATTGAATGAAGCCTTTACGGGCCTGCTAAGAGGCTTCGAGGTACGTAATGTGATATTTTTTCAATTGTGCTATAAACGCAAAATGTGCCTGTGTATCGATAGTAGCCCCTGAGACTCTGGTTGACATCCAAAGGGAGGTGATCAGAGGATCGAGAAAGATATGCCCAGGAAATAATCTGACTAATTGGAACACAGGCTGTTACATCCTTGGCGACTGTCCAAGCTACAGAGGTTGCAGATCTAAAGCAGAAACTTGACGTGGCGGATGATGACATCATGCTTATTAACAGGCGGCTCGATGAGGCACAAGGTATGTTTTTGGGGTAGTTAGTATATGAAAGTACTATAGTATGAGCATGACACTGAGAATTGT
Source organism: Triticum dicoccoides (assembly GCF_002162155.2). NCBI lineage: Eukaryota > Viridiplantae > Streptophyta > Magnoliopsida > Poales > Poaceae > Triticum > Triticum dicoccoides. The sequence continues at coordinate 163,610,720 of NC_041383.1, forward strand.
ATACCGAGATATGCATAATCTGCAGATCGCGCCGCCGCAGTGGAGACCCTTCGGGCTGAACTTGCCCGGGCCAAGGAGCAAGCCAGGATGAGTAATGCGGCTGCCGAAAAGGTAGTTGTTGAATTAAACGCGGAACAGGCTGCTAGACGCCAATGCGAGGAGAGAATATCTACTATGGAGCTTGAGCTAAAGGATGCCACCAACCAATGCGAATTTCTCGAGAAAGATAACAAAACTAGAGCGATCGCTCTTGACAAGGCCTTACAAGAGGCGAAGGACGCACGGTCAGAATCGAGAGCGGCTCGGGAGGAGATCCGACAAGCTGGGGAGATCACGGCTGGTAAGCCCTTCTTATTGCCAACTAAATTCGGTGATCCGAAGTATGCCCCGCTTAATCAAATGTGGAGTTCTCCCGATGCATTTTTGGACTTGCCTAAGAGTGTCTCCGATGCGACACAGTTTTTCCATGTGCAGGAGGGACATGCAAGGCAAAAGCTTTTCTGGTCGCAATTCAGCATTCCAAAGTGTATGCTATTGTTGAACAAACAGATAGCCCAATGGGCCGAGCTCCACAAGATATCCAGATCTGCCATGAAGGACGTCGTGCTCCGGCTGTGGCCGACTGAGCCAATTCCGAATAGTTATTTTGGTTTGGTGCAGCGACTTGTTGATACGGCTCCGTGTATTGATGCTGTTAAGCGGTCAACGTGCATAGAAGGTGCATGTATGGCCCTTGCCCGCGTCAAGACGTTCTGGGCGAAGATGAAGGCCACCGATATTGCAGCGAAAAGTCCACCCGAGGGCAAGGACCATCACGCGCCAGAGCATTATTTCGAGGATGTCCTAGAGGGTGCCCGCTTGATAGAGGGTCAGTGCTCGAAAGATATTATGTTCGAGTGAGGTGTACCGAAATTGTAATAACAATATTATGGTATATTAGGGCTATCTTTTTTATACTTTTGCCTAAAAAGTTTTTGGTGCCTCCTGTGCGGCCATTTTTGGTATAATCTGAAAGTTTGCCAGTCGTCGGCTTCGGCCCCCTCGCGTATAACGCGAGGGTGTTCGGAAAATCACTTGATCACTCTTGACCCAATGTCTTGGTCCATTAAGGAGGTGTCAATGCGGCGAACCAGGCAATCGGACTATAAGGCTTTAACAGTTTCACTTAGCCATAGGAGTTTGACGGCGGGTCTACGATATAGCCCCTGGTATGTACGCGGTTATCCGAATACGATGCGCTTACATACATGACCAGAAGAATGGTCCTTCAGGTAATACGGAAGGAATCGCGAAGATTTCGGTGAGTCATCGACTGGTTGACCAGCTCCCGCCACATCATGATAGTCAGTTTTTGGCTTTCTCTACTGAGGTGCTCATCCGGACAAACTAAGACACAATCGCAGTAGTTCTCCCTTTACTACCCTAGCCCATAGAGCGGAACGTAAGGTAGTAAGCACAGGAACCGGGCAACCCAACTATTGACCAAAGACATGATTCGGAGCTGATGCATATAAGGCCAAACTCGTGATGCTGAAGTGTGCTATAAAGCTGTTCGGACTTGTCGGCAACTCATATGTTGCCATATCGCGCCCGTGGCAATATATGATGAGGTGTGAAAGCTGAGAAAAAGGGCACTTTACAGGTTTGAAATAAAGAGTGCGGTCTACAAAAAACATTTGGACCTCCTGCCGCACATCTGCGCTGCCTTGCCTTGGTTAAAGGACTTCTCAACAAATATAGTCACCTATGGTAGAAGATAAAAAATGGTTAGAAAAGGAAAAAGACTGTGAGAGTGCGGGTAGTGTTATAGGTCTGTCCGCATTGTGCCTCCACCGGTGACCAGGGTATTTTAAGTGTATAATTATGTGCGCGAGACAAACTTCGCAGTTATATGGACGACGGAGGCCGAACTGCTAATCCAGCTCAGAGATTGATTGGTCCTGTCTAATGAAGACCGGCGGCTTGATGGCCGACGAAGTGTGTGGCTTGATAAGGCCACTTGGTACTTCGGTCGCAGTAGCCGCAGTATGCTCCTTTGTATGGAGGGAGCATTCCGTATTTCCATTTATCGTAATGGTGCCACGTGGACCGGGCATCTTAAGTTGGAGATAGGTGTAATGTGGGACCGCATTAAAGCGAGCAAAAGTGGTATGCTCGAGTTGTGCATGGCAGCTACTGCGGAGCGGGATGATATCGAAGGTCAAGCCTTCACTTCGAAAGTTGTTCGGCGAGCCGAAAACGACTTCCAATGTAATCAAGCCCATGCAATGATCTTCTATGCCGGATACTGTTCCCTTGAAGGTAGTTGTTGTGGGCCTGATTCTTGAAGGATCAATGCCCATTTTGCAGACTGTATCTTGATAGAGTAGATTAAGGCTACTATCGTTGTCGATAAGGACTTACGTGAGATGGAACTCATCAATAATTGGATCGAGGATGAGAGCTACTAGACCTTCGTGAAGGATACTGGCTGGGTGGTCCTTGCGATTAAAAGTGATCGGGCGGGCCGCCCATTGGCTTAATTTTGGGGCGGCTGGCTCTATGACGTTAGCGTCCTGTAGCGCGTGCTTGCAGCCCCCTATAGGGGTGCGCGTCACGTATACCATGTTCACTGTCTTAACTTCATGGGTGAATTGCTTCTGGCCCCCGGTGTTTGGTTGGCGAGTCTCTTCATCTTCGTTGTCACTGGGCAGCCCCATCTCCTTGTGTTCGACATTAAGCTTGCCGACTTGTTTAAAACCCCAACAACTCCTGTTGGTGTGATTGGCTGGTTTAACGGGGGTGCCAAGAATCTGGTAGGGCCGATCCAGTATCTTGTCTGAATTGGATGGTCCGTCTGTGTTTGCCTTGAATGGCTTTTTCCATTTACCGGGTTTGGAACCACTGAATCCGGCGTTGACCGCCATGTCTTGCGTTCCTTCAGTGTTATTGAGACGTTTGTGTTTATTGTGTTGTGGCTTGCCGTTGCCATCTCGAACTTTGGAAGTACCCGGATCATCGGTGATGTTGCTTCTACGAGCGAGCCAGCTGTCTTCTCTTGCGCAAAAATGGGTCATCAGAGTGGTAAGGGTAGCTATGGATCTTCTCCAACATATCTATAATTTTTGATTGTTCCATGCTATTATATTACCCCTTTTGGATGTTTATGGGCTTTATTTTACACATTTATATCATTTTTGGGAGTAACCTACTAACCGGAGGCCTAGCCCGTATTGCTATTTTCTTGCCTATTTCAGTATTTCAAAGAAAAGGAATATCAAACGGAGTCCAAACAGAATGAAACCTTCGGGAGCGTGATTTTTGGAATGAACGTGATCTAGAGGACTTGGAGTGCAAGTCAAGAAGCAGCCGAGGCGGCCACGAGATAGGAGGGCGCCCCCCTATAGGGCGTGCCCCTGTCTCGTGGGCCCCTCAGGTGGCCACCGACATACTTCTTCCTCCTATATATACCTACGTACCCCAAAAACATCCAGGAGGCACCCGAAACACAATTTCACCACTGTAACCTTTTGTATCTGCGAGATCCCATCTTGGAGCCTTCGCCGGCACTCTGCCAGAGGGGGAATCGACCATGGAGGGCTTCTACATCAACATCCTTGCCCCTTCGATGTGTTGTGAGTAGTTTACCACAAACCTACGGGTCCATAGTTATTAGCTAGATGGCTTCTTCTCTCTTGTTGGATCTCAAAACAATGTTTTCCCCCTCTCTTTTGGAGATATATTTGATGTAATCTCTTTTTGCGGTGTGTTTGTCGAGATCCCATGAATTGTGGGTTTATGATCAGATTTATCTATGGATAATAATTGAATCTTCTCTGAATTCTTTTACGTATGATTGAGTTATCTTTGCAAGTCTCTTTGAATTATCAGTTTGGTTTGGCCTACTAGATGGATCTTTCTTGCCATGGGAGAAGTGCTTAACTTTGGGTTCAATTTTGCGGTGTCCTTACCCAGTGACAGAAAGGGTTGCAAGGCATGTATTGTATTGTTTCCATCGAGGATAACAAGATGGGGATTATATCATATTGCTTGAGTTTATCCCTCTACATCATGTCATCTTGCTTAATGCGTTATTCTGTTCATATGAACTTAATACTCTAGATGCAGGCCGGAGTCGGTCGATGTGTGGAGTAATAGTAGTAGATGCACGCAGGAGTCGGTCTACTTGTTATGGACGTGATGCCTATATACATGATCATGCCTAGATAATCTCATAATTATTCACTTTTCTATCAATTGCTCGACAGTAATTTGTTCACCCACCGTAATACTTATGCTATCTTGAGAGAAGCCTCTAGTGAAACCTATGGCCCCCGGGTCTATCTCTTATCATATTTGCTTCCAATCTGCTTTTATTTGCATCTTTTCTTTTTGCATCTATATTATAAAATACCAAAAATATATTTATCTTATCATACTATCTCTATAAGATCTCACTTCCGCAAGTGGCCATGAAGGGATTGACAACCCCTTTGTCGCATTGGTTGCGAGTTCTTTGTTTGTTTGTGTAGGTTCGTGGGACTTGTTGAGAAGCCTCCTACTGGATTGATACCTTGGTTCTCAAAAACTGAGGGAAATACTTACGCTACTATTGCTGCATCACCCTCTCCTCTTCGAGGAAAACCAACGCAAGCTCAAGACGTAGCAAGGTGGCGGGCGAGCCACTCATGTCGGACGCTATGTTTAAAGGTCGTGAGGGCTTTGTCGTCCGGACAGTGAACAATTTGGTTCTTTTTGATCAAGAACCTAGTCCAGAGCTTCCTGGCCGACTCCCCGGGCTGCTGGATAATGTTACATTGGTCATCGGCGTCTAGAGGCTGAATATATGTACCTTGGAAGTTATTGCGGAAGGTGATGAAGCCATGTACCTAGGGTAGGGTCATGGACCTGTCCAGAATACCCTTCCCAATGACATCTCTAGAAGAAACTACCTTTCAGTCAACCTGGAAGGATTCCACTCGACGGACTCGAAGACACTCGACCATGAAGACTCACTCGACCACCACGAGATCTAGGGTCACTCTGCATCCAAACGGTCTATTATTAAGTAGTCTTGATGGCCATGATATCACTTTATGTAAGATGTTACTAGTAACGTCTGACCTTTATGTACATTGAACCCTCCGCTACATGGGCTGGCTGGGGTCCTGGCGCACTCTATATAAGCCACCCCCTCCACAGGCAGAAGGGTTCGCACCCCTGGAACTCACACGCATATAATCCAGTCGACCGCCTCAGGGCACCGAGACGTAGGGCTGTTACTTCCTACGAGAAGGGCCTGAACTCGTAAAACACTTGCGTGAACAACTACTCCATAGCTAGGATCTTGGCTTTCCTTTAGTACCCCCCTAGACTACTATCAGACTTAGAACCACGACAGTTGGCGCCCACCGTGGGGCAGGTGTCTTAGCGACTTGTTAGAGAAGTTGCAGTTTTTTCCGATCACCTTCATCATGGTTTCAGGCGGAGTTTTGGTCGAGGGCCACGAGATCCGTCTCGGCGCGCTCACGTTCATCGTCGACGACTCTGCCTGGCTTTAGGAGGCTCCGCTCGACGTCGATGCGCTCCCAGTCCGCGGAGCGACGCACTTTCGCGCGTGTGTCTGCGGTGTCCTCCTGCAGCAAAAGTCGACCCAGTATCGACCGGTCTCTATGTCATCCTCCCTCCCAGGTTCCCGCCGGCGCAAGCGCTCCGGCCGGTCAAGGCTTCAGCGGTGGGTGAGGCACATGGTGGCTCGCCAGTCGACCACCGCCCAAGTCGCGGCGATCGAGCCCGACGAATCTCTCTAGGCCTGTTCGACCTGTCGACTGGCTCCGCAGAGACTACATCCGAGTGCGACATCAGTGATCCAGCGGTGGAGGTCCTGATGGTCAATGGACCACACGGTCCCCCCGGCTTTCCCGGTGTCGAGGGAGGTAACGGCGGAGGCAATCCGTCGCATTCCCATGAGGAATACCTTCCCGAGCCCCTCAATTCGCTGCAGAGGGAAGAACTTTGCCGCCGGAACATGGATGCCCTTCATACTCCTATCGTTGGAGAAACCCCTGAGGCTCGCACCTTGGAGGACGCGCGCTTGGCTAACCTGGCTGAGCGCACTTGACTGGAGAACCTTCAGCGAGCACTCGACGAGCGTGCGCAACAACGGGTCCCTGACTCCAGTCGACGTCAGCTGTTTACACCTCTGACTCAGGTATATCAAACTCCGATTCAGAATTTAGCAGCTGCAGCACGTATAGCAGAATCAATTCAGCCTTCCCAGTCAGAGGCTGGCAGAGGCTTGATGCAGATTAGAGATTTGCCCTGGGCAGCAGGAGATCAAAATTCAGCTGTATCACAGTCGCGGAACAGGATTCACAGCAAATCCGTGGCTGCGAATACGGTCCAGTCAGCTCATAGCCCCAGATCGCCCCTGAGGCGTGAAGGGCGTGTAGACCGGCACGATCAGTACAGGAACCGTGAGCAGTATGATCACCGATTCGATCGCGATGATCGAGTCGAGTGCCCACCCCTCCCCTAAGGGTGGATCCTACGTACCTCGACAACAGGATGATAGACGCCAGCACAATGGTGGGCGAAGAATTCCAGTCGACCCCAGGGAACCAGTCTTTGATGCGAGATCCATCATCGTTCAAGGTCTGGTCGACCGGAACAGAGCTCATAGAGAGGGTCACGACAGAGATGTACCCACCAGCAGCCGAGTGCATGTGTCCGGACCAGAGTGCTTCAGCAGAGCCATCAGAGCCGCAGTGATTCCTCCCAACTTCAGGTTGGCGACTGGAATCAGTAAGTTCAACGGTGAGTCTAAGCCCGATACTTGGCTTGAGGACTACCGAGTGGCCGTCCAGATCGGCGGCGGAAATGACGAGGTGCCCATGAAGCATCGGCCTCTTATGTTGGAGGGATCAGCCAGGGCATGGCTGAATTAGTTGACACCCAGCAGCATTTACACGTGGGAAGACCTCTCCCGAGTGTTTGTCAAAACATTCAAAGAAACATGCAAGCGACCAGCAGGACTGACAGAGTTGCAATCTTGTGTGCAGAAGTCGAATGAGACTTTGAGAGATTACATCCAGAGATGGATCACATTGCATCACACAGTAGAAAATGTATCTGATCACCAGGCAGTCTGTGCCTTCAAGGAAGGCATTAAGTACAGAGAGCTAAGCCTGAAATTCGGTCGAACCGTAGACATGTCTCTGAGTCGAATGATGGAGATAGCCACCAAATATGCCAATGGTGAGGAAGAGGATCGGCTCCGGAGCGGCAAGCACAAGTCAGTCGCCCAGGAAACCGGAGGAGGGAACTCCAGTCGGAAGCAAAAGCAGAAAGCCGAGCTAGCTGCTCCTGAAGAAACCTTGGCCGTGACTCAAGGAAAGTTCAAAGGAAAGCCCAAAGGGCCTTGGAACCCCAAGAAAGTGAAGGATAAAGAGGGAAATGACGTGATGGATTTGCCGTGTCACATCCACATGAAGAAAGATGAAGAGGGTAATTTCATTTACCTGAAGCATACCACTCGACAGTGTCGACTTCTGATACAACAGTTCCAGGGGAAACAAACCAAGGATAAGGAAAAGGTGTCAGACAAAGTTGAGGACAAGGGGGGTTGTGACGATGAATACCCTCAGGTCAATTCTACTCTGGTGATTTTTGCTGACGTTGAGAGCAAAAGTCGACTGAAAGTTATAAACCGAGAGGCGAATATGGTTGCTCCGGCGACACCCAGTTATCTAAAGTGGTCTCAGACGACCAACACATTCGACTAGTCTGATCACCCGACGCACATAGCCACCCCTGGGAGGCAAGTTCTGGTGGTCGACCCAGTCGTTGAGGGCACTCGACTGACCAAAGTGTTGATGGATGGCGGCAGTAGTTTGAATATATTGTACGCTGAGACGCTGAAACGGATGGGCATTCCGATGTCCAGACTCAACACAAGCAACATGAGTTTCTATGGAGTCATTCCTGGCAAGAAGGCCGCATCACTCGGCCAAATTGCTCTCGATGTGGTTTTTGGTGATTCCAAGAACTTCCGCAAAGAAAAGCTGACATTTGAGGTTGTAGATTTCCAGAGTGCCTACCATGCTATTTTGGGCAGGCCAGCTTATGCACATTTTATGGCTCGACCATGTTACATGTACCTCAAATTGAAGATGCCTGGCCCTAAAGGCATGATCACTATTACTGGTAATCACAAGAAGGCGGAAGAGTGCTTCTAGAAAGGCTCAAAGATCGCCGATGCTCAGATGGTGGCAGAAGAGTGGCAGGAACACCAGAGGAATGCAGACCCGAGTGATTTGTTGCGAGCCAAGAAGCCCGCTATGGAATCAGCGTTTCAGTCGTCCGGTGAGACAAAACCAGCTCACATCCACCCGACCGACCCCAACGTTGCTCCGACTCATATCTCCACAACACTCGACCCCAAATAGGAAGAAGCGCTCATCCAGTTCCTCCGTGAGAACTGCGACATCTTTGCATGGAAACCTTCTGACATGCCAGGTGTACCCAGGGGGCTGGCTGAGCATCATCTATGAGTCGATTCAAAGGTAAAACTTGTCAAGGAACATCTGCGATGGTCCGCCATCCATAAAAGGAAGGCTATTGGCAAAGAGGTGGCTCGGCTCTTAGCAACAGAGTTTATCCGACAGATTTACCACTCCGAGTGGCTCGCCAATGTTGTCATGGTCCCCAAAAAGGACAACTCACTTCGCATGTGCACTTACTTTAAACATATCAATCGGGCCTGCTCGAAAGATCATTTTCCTCTTCCCCGCATCGATCAAATAGTCGACTCGACTGCGGGATGTGAGCGACTGTCTTTCTTAGACGCATATTTCGGGTACCATTAGATCCATCTGTATTGACCCGATGAGATCAAAACAGCTTTCATCACCCCATTTGGGTGCTTCTGTTATGCCACCATGCCATTCGGCCTCAAGAATGCCAGAGCAGCATTCATGAGGATGATTCATAAGTGTTTGCTCACTCAAATCAGTCGGAATGTGGAAGCATACATGGATGACATTGTGCTTAAATCACGGAAAGGTCCGACCTGTTGACCAACCTCGCTGTAACGTTTGCCAACCTTAGGAGTTATGATATCAAGCTTAATCCATCCAAGTGCACATTCAGAGTTCCTGGCGGAAAGTTACTCAGTTTTCTTGTTTCTGAACGAGGAATCGACGCAAACCCAGAGAAAGTGGGCACTATACTCCGAATGAAATGACATGTGCGTGTGCACGATGTTCAGAAGCTTACTAGTTGCTTGGCCGCTTTAAGTCGATTCATCTCTCGTCTCGGTGAGAAGGCATTGCCTCTTTACCGACTGATGAAGAAGTCAGACAAGTTCGAGTGGACTCCTGAAGCTGATGCAGCGTTTGCAGAGTTAAAAACCCTGCTTTCCACCCAGCCGGTGCTTTCTGCCCCGATCAGCGAAGAGCCTTTGCTGCTTTACATTGCAGCCACAGGACAAGTCGTCAGTACAGTACTTACGGTCGAGCGGGAAGAAGAAGGGAAAACCTTCAAAGTTCAAAGCCGAGTATACTATATTTCTGAAGTTCTGACCCCATCAAAGAAACGATACCCTCATTATCAGAAGCTTGTATATGGGATTTATATGGCCACGAAGAAAGTTGCTCACTACTTCTCTGACCATAGCATCACAGTCGTCAGCGATGCCCCCTTATCAGAGATTCTACACAATAGAGATGTAACTGGTCGAGTGGCAAAATGGGTGATTGAACTCCTTATCCTTGATATCAGATTTGAGGCAAAGAAAGCTATCAAGTCCCAAGCAATAGCATATTTCCTCGCCGAGTGGACTAAATAGCAGTTACCGACTCAAGTTCACTCGGAGCACTGGACTATGTTATTTGATGGATCTAAAATGCTGAATGGTTCCGGTGCCCGGGTAGTGTTGGTTTCCCCCCAAGGAGATAAGCTCAGATATGTACTCCAGAAGCAGAATACGAAGCACCGGAACCGGAACATGAATGTCCACGTACCGTCGTTTCAAGAGGATCCTTTCACCGAAGAAGCCCTGCAGCCAAAAAGTGCCACGGATCCGACTGAAGTTGAGGTCCCAGCTATGGTTGACTTAATCATGGAAGTTCTGGTTATCACTCCCGACTGGATAGTGCCTTACATCGCGTATATCCTAAGGAAGGAGCTCCCAGAGAATGAAGAAGAGGCTCGGCAGATCGTCCGTCGATCCAAGGCCTTTACGATCATGAGGGGACAGTTGTAGAGAGAAAGCGCGACTGGAGTCAGCCGGAAATGCATAACGCTGGAAGAGGGTCGAATGATTCTCAACGACATCCACTCGGGAACCTGTGGCCATCATGCATCCTCTCGGACCATCGTGGCTAAAGCATATCGAGCGGGCTTTTACTGGCCCAGAGCAAATGAAATGGCAAAAGAGATAGTCGACAAGTGTGAAGGATGTCAGTTCTACTCCAATATGTCACACAAGCCCGCCTCAGCCTTGAAGACCATTCCAATCGTCTGGCCTTTTGCTGTTTGGGGGTTAGATATGGTTGGACCGCTGAGAACTGGCAGGAGTGGATTCACCCATGTACTGGTGGCAGTCGACAAGTTCACCAAGTGGATTGAAGCCAAGCCCATTAAAAATCTTGATTCTGGCACTGCCATCAACTTCATCAGAGAATTGATATTCAGATATGGAGTTCCGCACAGCATCATCACTGATAATGGGTCAAACTTTGATTCTGATCAGTTCAAAGCCTTCTGTGCTTCTCAAGGCACACAAGTCGACTATGCTTCAGTCGCCCACCCCAAGTCGAATGGACAAGCAGAGAGAGCAAACGGCCTATTTCTCAAAGGACTGAAACCCAGGTTGATGCGTGACCTCAAGCACGCAGCAGGCGCGTGGGTCGACGAACTTCCATCAGTTCTTTGGGGATTGAGGACTACTCCAAATCAGTTGACTAGGAGAACTCCGTTCTTTCTGGTCTACGGAGCTGAACCGGTTCTGCCAAGTAACCTGCTTCACAATGCACCGTGAGTTGAGCTCTACTCTGAAATCGAAGCAGAACAAGACCGACAAGACGCAGTCGACCTTCTGGAAGAAGAAAGAGAGATGGCCATGATCCGATCGACCATCTATCAACAAGACTTGTGCCGATTCTACGCCAGAAATGTGAAGAGCCGAGCCTTCCAAGAAGGAGACTTGGTCCTCCGAGTGGACCAACAGAAGCCGCACAAACTCGCCCCTACTTGCGAAGGCCCCTTCATTGTCACCAAAGTTCTCCACAACGGAGCATACCGTCTTTACAACATCGATCGCTAGATTGATGAGCCACGAGCTTGGAATGCGGATCTGCTCCGCCCCTTTTATACTTAAGTATTCACTTGGATGAGTTTTAATAAAAGTACTTCTATAGTTTATTTTTCAAAGACAAGAGTTTTATAATTTTCCCAGTGATTGTTGTTACTTTTGTTCACATAAATCAGTCCCCCAGTGGGTGGCTTAGCTACGAATCCGTTTCGCCTAAGTTTGTAAAAAAATCCTTACCGAGTGGTGAGCCAGCCTCCCGCTCGGAGCCTTAGCTACGAATCCGTTTCGTCTAAGTTTAAACAAAATCCTACCGAGTGGTAAGCCAGCCTCCCGCTCGGAGGCTTAGCTGCGAATCCGTTTCGCCTAAGTTTAAACAAAATCCTACCGAGTGGTAAGCCAGCCTTCCACCCGGAGGCTTAGCTGCGAATCCGTTTCGCCTAAGTTTAAACAAAATCCTACCAAGTGGTAAGCCAGCCTTCCACTCAGAGGCTTAGCTGCAGTCCAAGTACTCGCCTAAGTTTAAACAAAATCCTGCCAAGTGGTGATCCAGCCTCCAACTCAGGGGCTTAGCTGCAACCTAGTGTTCGCCTAAGTATAAAATACAACGTGCGCTCTGCAAGGAGGACGAAGCGCAGGTCGACTGCTACCTTCTCCTTCCGAGCTACGCCACAAATACAACATGCGCTCCGCAAGGAAGAAAAATCGCAGGTCGACCGCTACCTTCTCCTTCTGAGCTACGCCACAAATACAACATGGGCTCCGCAAGGAGGACGAAGCGCAGGTCGACTACTACCTTCTCCTTCCGAGCTACGCCACAAATACATAATGCGCTTCGCAAGGAGGACGAAGTGCAGGTCGACTGCTACCTTCTCCTTCAGAGGTACACCACGAAAATCCTACCGAGTGGTGAGCAAACCTCCCACTCGGGGGCTTAGCTGCAGCCCATTGCTTGCCTAAGTTTTTGAAAATCCTACCAAGTGGAGAGCAAACCTCCCACTCGGGGGCTTAGCTACAGCCCAGTGCTCGCCGAAGTTTTTGAAAATCCTACCAAGTGGAGAGCAAACCTCCCACTCGGGGGCTTAGGTGCAGCCCAGTGCTCGCCTAAGTTTTTGAAAATCCTACCAAGTGATGAGCAAACCTCCCACTCGGGGGCTTAGCTGCAGCCCAGTGCTCGCCTAAGTCTTTGCAAATCGTACCGAGTGGTGAGCAAACCTCCCACTCGGGGGCTTAGCTGTAGCCCAGTGCTCGCCTAAGTTTTTGAAAATCCTGCCGAGTGGCGAGCAAACCTCCCACTCGGGAGCTTAGCCGCGGCCCTGTGCTCGCCTAAGCATGACGGGCACAAGTCGATTGCAATTTGTGCTTCGTCCCTACCTGCAAAAGTGCATCAGAAACACTATTATATATTCCGAGCGATCGTTCGAAGGCAGATGCAAACATATTCAACGGCAAACCCAAGTTCAGATAACGTCCTACGGATCCAGAAGTGCTCAGGCACCAAGCCTGTTAAAGTTTATCGGTTACAAAAACCACTCGGCATTCCGAGGCAAATTTAAGGCATCAAGCATAGAAGTTTTTTTACTCCTCCTGCGGAGGACTGGAAGGCGCAACAAACTCGTCCAGGTCGATTCCATCTGTGATCCGAGTGGCAGCAGCAATGAAGGTCTCCATGAAAGATCGGAAGTCGTACTTCTTGGTATTGGCAACTTTGAGAGACGCCGGCTTGTCCTCTCGCGCGTCCTTGCAGTGAACACGGACCAGAGACAGAGCAACGTCGGCACCACACCTGGCAGAAGATTTTTTCCATTCTTGCACTCGACTTGGAACTTCGTTCAGTCGAGTCATCAGAGACTCGAGATCGTTTTGAAGTGTTTCTCCCGGCCAGAGTGTTGTGTGGATGCGTGATGTTGCAACCTTCAGTCTCGCCAGATAGTCGACCACAGCAGCAATGCGAGACTCGAGGCGGAGCATGTTCATGGCGGCTTCATCCTTCACAGGAGAGTTGATGGGATCTAAGCCAGTCTCCACTCGACTAGTTTCCTCTTCAAAGTTTTGGCAGAATTCTGTGGATACGATGCAAGGATAAGCTAACGTTCCTACAGTAAGTCAGTAATAACCAGTAGAATATAAGGGGTTACCTTCGAGCATGAGGAATAACTTCTTGGCGAGCCCTCCCAGATAAGCCTCTAATTCGTTCTTCTTTCCCACCAGTTCGCTAGCCTTGTCACTCAGGGCCATCTTGTCATTCTTCAGTCAGCTGACCTCCTTGTTGGCAACATCGAGAGCAGCTTTCAGATAGGTATTCTCCTCTTCAAGCTTGCTGATTGAAGACAACTTTTCTTCTGCGAGTTTCATCTTGTCCGAAGCCGCTTTCTGCGCCTCGGCGAGGTCAAGGTCCTTCTTCTTCAGAGCATCCCTTATTTTATCTGACAAAAGGCAGTGAGGTCAGACTTAGGAATGGACAAAAAATAAGGGCAGTCGTCAAGGTTCTCACCAAACATACCTTTTGTCTCCTCCTTCGCCTTCGTGAATTTCTCCTGGACAAGCTTCAGATCAAGTTTGAGTTGGATATGCTTGTTCTCCAACTCAGTATAACGAGCCACAAGCTCGCAAGATTTCTGCAAAAGATCAGTCGACAGACATCAAAGACAGGTCATTTCCGAGAGACTAAGAGAAAATTCGTAGCATTTCTAAGACTACAACCGAATCAAAAATTTCAATTGTAGTCTCGGGGACTACACCCAGTGGGTCCACTCAGCGTGCCCCCGACTGGTTCTACCGGCTCGGATCAATCAGTCGACCGAAAGTAGCTAACTGCCAACAGTTAGACACAGTTTCAAAAAAAGCAAAAAAAAGCAAAGTATTCTTCAGACCATAGCCGACTACTAGCAGTCGACCACAGTCTCGGGGACTACACCCAGTGGGTGCACTCAGTGTGCCCCCACTAGTTCCATGATTCCATTCGACCAGATCGACTGGAGAAAGTAAAAGAGAAAAAGGTTCAAGACATAAAGACTACAGTCGACTGCCAGCAGTCCACCGTAGTCTCGGGGACTACACCTAGTGGGTGCACTCAGCGTGCCCCCACTAATCCAGACATTTCAATCGACACACCCAGTGGGTGTATGACAAGTATTAAGATGTTCAGAAAGAAAAATTGTCAGGTATCATATCCTAACATAACAGGCATTGGTCAACTAACCTGGACATTGCTCTGAAGAGCTGAACTTGCATCATAAGCTGCTTGGCTGGCGTCTCGGATCGCCTTCACCTGCTCCATCATGACCCCCGCCTAGCATATGGCTTCCTTGGCAGCACCTGCTTGGTCCTCTGGGACGTGGTGTGTGGAGAAGAAGTAAGGTGGATCAGCACTCGATGACGGAGGGCGGACACTCGTCAACGGCACCGCAAAGGACACGGTAGCCCGAGCAACGTTGCCCCCCTCCGGAACCAATGTCTCAGGCGCTAACGCAACCTGAGCAGTCTTGCCATCAAACGCTTTCCTGTTCCTCTTTTGCCTCAGTGGCTCCTCATCATCGTCATCGGGGAGATCAATGATAATGCTAGGTGGAGCTACAGAAAAGGTTGAAAGTCAAAAATGAAGATCCGATCGACTGATAGTGAAACTACACAGATCATACCAGGATTGGAAGTGGCAGCATCCTCCATTTCTTGATCATCATGCCTGGCTGAGGTCTCAGAAGTAGCAGCACTGCGATTTCAGAAATCAGTGGGTTAGCGATCGGGTCGACCAAGAATATATCCATGTTGAAGGAGAAAACATGAGTTATGCCATTACCCAAAAATAGTCGGAATCTCCATCCTCATCTTTGGTAGAGCCTTCGCCGGTTTTGTCGGTGCCGCTCAGGGTTGCTTCGACGCTTTCTCAGTCGGCGCCGGAGAAGTCGTCCGAGGGCGTTTGGTCGACTGCCCAGCAGGCACGGCTCCCTTGCCATGCTCGACCACAGGATCATGAGCGAGCTTGGACCGTCTTTCAGTACGAGGAGGCTCGACTACCTCCTCCTCTTCCTCCTCCTCTTCCTCATCAGAGCCAACGTCTTCTTCACCCTCGTCACCGTTCGACTCCCACTCCTCCTGACTTTCAGCTCCACTTCCTTCTTCTTCTTCGGTCTGTTCTTGCGCCCCGTTGGGCATCGAGTACATCTCGGTAGTGATCTGGAAGACAACAAACAAGATAAAGGTCAGTCGACCGAATTGCAGCAAAGCAGAATGAAGGAAACAGAATCACAGTCAGAGAAATGTAGTTAGACCTTGTCTGGTTCGTAGGACTGGTCGAGTGGCAGGATCCTCCTGGCTCCACGAGGATTATCTCTGTTCCTCGTGATGGCGGTCATCCTCCTCTACAGAGTGACATCGTCGACCTCCTCCGGGTGGACCCGAGTGGTGTCTTCAGTACTAGAGTACAACCACATCGGATGGCCCCGATACTGGAGTGGCTGAATGCACCGTCGAAGGAAAACATCTAGAAGGTCCATGCCCATCACTCCGTCGCGAATGAGCTGGACCACACGCTCCATCAACATCCTAACCTGAGCCATCTCCTCTGGAAGCACCTACAAAGAAGATGGCTTGTTCACTCGGTCCATGGAGAACAGGGGGAGGCCAGTCGACTGCCCTGGCGTCGACTGGTCTTGGGAGTAGAACCAGGTCGACTGCCACCCTCGAACTTACTCGGGAAGGTTCATGGATGGAAAGGCACTCTTTACTCCTCATCTGAACCCCGAGAACCCCACACATCTGGATTACTTGGGTTCTCTCGTCATTCAGGTTAGCCTTTTTCACCGTCTGAGAGCGACAGGTGAAAATGTGTTTGAAAAGGCCCCAGTGCGGCCGGCAACCCAAGAAGTTTTCGCACAAAGACACGAAAGCGGCGATGTAGGCAATGGAGTTGCGTGTGAAGTGATGGAGTTGTGCACCAAAGAAGTTCAGAAACCCCCGGAAGAAAAGATTCGGCGGCAGAGAAAAACCGCGATCTACATGGGTGGCTAAGAGGACGCACTCACCCTCCTGAGGCTGCGGCTGCCACTCCTTCCCCGGAAGCCTTGCTGACCCATGCGGGATCAGTCCTTCGTTGGCCAGGACGTCGAGGTCCTTCTGGGTGATGGTCGAGCGGATCCAGTCTCCCTGGATTCAGCCTTGCGGTAGGCCGGTCCGTGACGAGGATCCGCCTCGACTAGGCGCTCTCCCCTTTGCCTTCACCGTCACCTTCTTCGCCCGCTCCAAAGCCGCCGTCTTTTCCTTCACCATCATCGCCGGCGAGGCGTGCAAGGAGCAGCGAGGCGGAGGTGGAGGCGAGTGTAGCGGGCGAGTTCGAGGAAGAGGGACAGGGGATTGAGGGTGCACTGTTTGAAAAACCCCCGTCCGGTGCCTTATATGAAATCTCTTCCGAGTGGCTGACTGGTAGGCCCGGGCGATCCTGTCAAATCCCGCAACAGTCGCGCGCGTGATACATGGCGAAAAAGGTGGCGTGGAAATCGAGGTGTCCCTGCCTTAACCAATCCGAGTACTTCGGCTTCCTCCGCCTCGCGCGCTTCCAAAATTCAGATCCCGCTAAATCCGCGAACAGCAGAACAACTTGTCAGACTGAAGATTTCCTCTGATCCGTTGCTCAGAGATCTCCAAGTATAGAAAAGTCACTCGACCAATATAAAGAATGGATCAAGGCGACTGAAAAAGAAGTTGGTGCCGTCACCTAAGGTAATTGATCCAGAACAAGACATAATCATAGCACAAAAAGAGGGGTCGGAAGAATTCTCAACTCCTTCCTCACTCAAACCTCGATCCATTCGGGGGCTAATGATGAAGCCATGTACCTGGGGTAGGGTCATGGACCTGTCCAAAATACCCTTCCCAATGACATCTCTAGAAGAAACTACCTTTCAGTCGACCTGGAAGGATTCCACTCGACGGACTCGAAGACACTCGACCATGAAGACTCACTCGACCACCAGGAGATCTAGGGTCACTCTGCATCCAAACGGTCTATTATTAAGTAGTCTTTATGGCCATGATATCACTTTATGTAAGACGTTACCAGTAACGTCTGACCTTTATGTACATTGAACCCTCCGCTACGTGGGCTCGCTGGGGTCCTAGCGCACTCTATATAAGCCACCCCCCTCCACAGGCAGAAGGGTTCGCACCCCTGTAACTCACACGCATATAATCCAGTCGACCGCCTCCGGGCACCGAGACGTAGGGATGTTACTTCCTCCGAGAAGGGCCTGAACTCGTAAAACACATGCGTGAACAACTACTCCATAGCTAGGATCTTGCCTCTCCTTTAGTACCCCCCTACACTACTGTCAGACTTAGAACCACGACAGAAGGCGCCTTCCAAGTCTTCCCAGCTGCCGATGGAGTTTTCAGGGAGGTTGTTCAGCTAGTGCCGTGCTGGCCCCTTTAGTTTTAGTGGGAGGTATTTGATGGCATGGGTGTCATCACTGCGGGACAAGTGGATATGGAGGAGCAAATCTTCAATCCATACTGCGGGGTCTGTTGTTCCATCGTATGATTCGATATTCATGGGTTTAAACCCTTCCATGAATTCATGTTCCATTACTTCATTAGTGAAGCAAAGGGGGTGTGCGGCGCCTCTATGTCGGGCCACGTCGCGACGTAGCTCGGATGGAGTCCATCTGTGGTGCTCGGCCCAGGCATTATTGTGTTTGTCACGTCCGGCTAGATGGCCGTCATTGTGCGTCCGGGAACGTCCCCGTGATCTGTAGATCGATATGGTCTGACCTGCTCTGTTGTCTAGGTCCTGCCGTAGGTCATATGTATGATCTCGAGCTGTTGTGTCTATGTTTTTGCGACGAGGTAGTGCGGGCTGGTGTTCGGCTTGAGTTGCTGCTTTGTCCCAACCACGTGGTGGTCGGTCAGCCGCATTGCGCGCTAGTAGGATGGGCTCCAGCGTCTCGTCATTGAATTGGGGTAACAATTTGCGTTTCAGGTAACCTTTGGTTAGGCGCTCGAGGCCTTATTCTTCGGCTGCTAGGACATTAGTCCATCTATTGTTGAGCAGATATTGATCAGCTTGAAGCTGATGCTGCTTCTTTTTCAAGCTCCTTGCGGTGGCTATTAGCTGGCGCCTAAGGTGCTCCTGTTTGAGGGGTTCCTCAGGCACGATAAAATCTTTGCTGTCGAGGCTCACCTCGTCCTCGGAGAGCGGAAGGTACTCACTGTCCTCCGGGTCTTTGTTCATGGCCTGTTCATCAGGGCTAACTCGCCTATCTTCCCGTTTGTCCTGTTCGGAGGTTGGCTCAACGGGGTCTTCGTTGTCTTCAGCATCGTCCAGAGTATTATTTTCTCCTGTGCCGGTATTACTGTTTTTTGCACGGCATGGTTTAGAACGGCGCCGCTAACGTCGACACTTTCCCTGTGTCTCAGGAGTATTATCCTCAACTGGATCCTTTTCATTGTCGCCATTGTTATCTTTGAGTGTATCCACCATGTATACGTCATACGAGGAGGTGGCTGTCCAGCGCCCTATAAGCGGTGGTTTTTGTGCATGCTCCTCTCCGGCATCGTCATCCATACTGTCGATGTCTTCGGAGCGGTAATTGAGCATGTCGGTTGAGTCATCTACAGTGGCTATAAAGTGGGTGGCAGGAGGGGCGTAAAATTCCCTGCTCTCAGCTCCTAGTCCGGGCAGGGCATGGTTCAAACGTTGCTCCTTTGTAATGAAAGGGATCGCAATAAGTACAGAGCTTCGCTTAAAGGCGAGCTTTGGCCCGAGAGAAGAGAGCCCGTGGAGTATGGAGAGAGGGAAACTCCTTGGTCGAACTCACACGATGCTGGCTCCGAGGATTCGGAGCAAGTGTCCGGAGAAGGGTCCGGCTCCATAACGGCTGCTGGTGACACCACGCCCTTCGGTTCCTCCACAATGGGCCTAAGGGTCGTAGACAGTCCGGCGAGCTCAAACAGCCCGTCTTCGGACCTGGCGATACACTCTGGATCTAAATCCACAGCGGAAGTAGGAGGCACGATTCTTTGGAAGATCAAGTCTCCTTCGATAACAGCGACATAATCACGATTTTTCGAACTAATCTGGTGACCTGTGGCGTAGCTATCGAGCTGCTCTAGATGGCCAAGCAAGTTGGCCTGCAGTGCAAAGCCACCGAATATGAAGATCTGTCCTAGGATGAAAACCTCCCCCTGGACTGCATTGTTGTAGATGATTGACGGATCCATCAAACCTTTTGGTGATGACGCAGCGAAACTCTTAATGAAAGCACCAATGTCCGTGTCAAAACCGATGGATCTCGGGTAGGGGGTCCCGAACTGTGCGTCTGAGGTCGATGGTAACAGGAGGCAGGGGACACAATGTTTACCCAGGTTCGGGCCCTCTCTATGGAGGTAATACTCTACTTCCTGCTTGATTGATCTTGAATAATATGAGTATTACAAGAGTTGATGTACCACGAGATCATAATGGCTAAAACCATAGATGTCTAGCCTATATGATTATGATTGCCTCTGCAGACTAAGCCCTCCGGTTTATATAGACACCGGAGGGGACTAGGGTTGTACAAAGTCGGTTACGGAGAAAGGAATCTTCATATCCGAGCGCCTAGCTTTCCTTCCACGCCAAGGAGAGCCCCATCTGGACACGGGAGAGAGTCTTTTGTCTTGTATATTCATAGCCCTTCAGTCCGGCCCACGTGACATAGACCGGACAGCTGAGGACCCCTTAATCCAGGACTCCCTCAGCGAGCGCATATTCCCATCATGAAAAGTGAGCTCCTCGAGCTGATCTAGGGTGGGGGATCGGAACAACTCGTCAACCTTGGCTCGGTCCCTATCGTAGGAACGGAACTTTCCCATGCTAAGGCCTCTGGTTGGGTGTCAGGACCCCGACTCGATGTCACATCGATCTAGCCTGTAGCACCTCATATCACTTTGCGGCCTCACGCACGGTATCCCCACGGGTGTCGCCTTACCTTTGCCCGGGACCGTTTGCGCCTTTTGGCTCACGTATATGATAGTGTCGCTAGCATCCATATGATAAGGAGCCCGGGCTGACATGACTAGTCGTAAACCCAAAGTGGCACAAACTTACAGGGACAGGCATCCATGACCCAGCATCGAACGTGTCGGTCATCAGCGAGTGAATCCAGGCTGTAGCACTGGGCTAGCAGGACTCCGGTGAACCGGGCTGTAGCGGGCTAACAGGACTCCGGTATTCATCGCGTGACATTTCCCCGAAGGGACAGACACAGGAACGAAGAAGGACACATGCCGGCCAGCCTAAGTGTTCCGGAGCAGTAGCAAGCTACCATGGCTCAGTGGAAACACTAGGAGACATTTCCCGGTAAGAGAGGCTACTAAAGATAAACAACTAGATGGTCAGATCCCACACATACCAAGCATTTCAATAACATACACACAATATGCTCGATATGGGCAAATACGACATGGCATCACAACATGACTCTACGACTCAAGTAATTTATTCAATAGGCTCCGAGGAGCGAGATATTACAAACAGGGGTCTCATGACCCAACAATCAGAGCATACAAATCAAAGCACAAGCGGAAGCTATCATGTCTGAGTACAGACATCTATAAATGAAAAAGGCTGAGAAGCCTGACTATCTACCAGATCCTGCCGAGGGCACAAGATCGTAGCTGAGGTAACAAGCTAAACGTCGAAGTCCACGTGGAACTACTAGTGAGACCGAAGTCTCTCTGCAAAAACATAAAATAGGCAAACGTGAGTACAAATGTACCCAGCAAGACTTACATCAGAACTAACTACATATGCATCATTATCAACAAAGGGATGGTGGGGTTTAACTGCAGCAAGCCAGCTTTGACTCGGTGGCTATCCTGAACTACGACTGCGAGTAACTTTTTTTGAGGTGGCGCACACGAGTCCACATATTCACCATATCAATACACCACTATGGATCCGCTCCCGTCTCCCTACGAGAACGCCATCCATAGCACTCACGCTTATCTTGCGTATTTTAGAGTATCCACTTTCACTTGTCTATGAACTGATATAAGCAACCCAGAGGTCCTTTTCCGTGGACACGGCTATTCGAATAGATTAGGTTAACCCTGCAGGGGTGTACTTCTTCACACACGCTCTCACCACTTACCGCCGTTTACACGACATGTACTCGGCAACCTTCAAGCGGAAGCCCAACGTGGGTGTCGGCCACGGCCTGCCTAAACACTCAAGTCTCTAGTCCAGGTTTATCGCCTATTCGGGTTCCATCCATGAGGAGATCCGGCCGGAGTTTCGCTCACAGCCCCAAACGACGTGTACAGGGTTCCGTGACACCAAACGGGTGCCCGGTTTACCCGGCCACGTGCCTACCGCATCACAGCCCACCCCTACGGTCAGCGCTGTCCACGGCCTCCAGCATACTACAAACACCAGAAACTACTTGCAACTCCTGGACAGAGGACAAGGGTGATTAAGAAGCCGAGAGGGTCCATTGGTTTCGGGCCCAATGCGTGGTAGTAGCTGAATCATGGATCACAAACACAGAACTCAGTTCCTGAGGACGGCTGCAATGAGACAACCCACCATGTACTCCTACATGGCCTCTCACCGCTACCTTTACCAAATCGTGTTCACACACTTAGCTCACACACAGTAGGACATGTTCACACACCTCTGATTCATCCCCGATGAATCAGACCTGACTCAACTCTAAGCAGTAGCAGGCATGACAAACAAACATGAATGAGTAGGCACAACAGGGCTCAAACAACTCCTACTCATGCTAGTGGGTTTCATCTATTTACTGTGGAATGACAGGTCATGCAAAGGATAAAGGGGTTCAGCTACCGCAGCAAGTAACAGATGAATCGATGTTGTCCTAATGCAGTAAAAGAGAGCAGGAGCGAGAGAGTGGAATTTTATCGGAATGAACAAGGGGGTTTTGCTTGCCTGGCACTTCTGAAGATAACATTGAGTCTTCATCAGTGTCAACGATCACATCATCGGTACACGTCTATCGAGAGGGGACAATTACCGGCAAATACAGAAAAACACGATCAGTGCAATGCACAATATGATGCATGATCATGACATGGCAAAATGAATGTGTTTTGGGCTAATGCAACTAAAACCAGATTAAATGAAGTTGGTTTGAATCCAAGATTCAAATTCAAACTCCATATGTGATTATTCAAATGCCATGTAATTGATTTGTGCTAAACAGCAGCTATAAGTTGTTCTAACATGCATGAAAATGGTACAGATGGATTCCTTGAATTTTTCTGATAATTTTTCATATATAATTTATTTAATTTGGAGTTACGGTTAATTTTCTATGATTTTTAGAAGTTTTAGGCATTTTCTGGAATTAATAAATCATTTAAGAATTATTTAAATTCTAGAAACATTTACTACGTCAGCAGTGCGCACCGTGACGTCAGCAGGTCAACAGACGCTGCTGCTGGTCAAACCTGACGTGTGGGGGCCACACGTCAGCGACACAGGGCTGTTTCACTCACTGACAGGTGGGGCCGGTCAACGTTGACTTGACCAAGTCAAAATCTGACACATGGGGTCCACAGATTAGCACTAATCTAAACAGAAAAATTAAACTAACCTAATTAGGCTCAGGGCCCACATGGCAGTGGCTCATAGGGTGATTAGCCCCTAACTAAGTGGCCACATCGGCCCGCCGGAGTTTGGCCGGCGGTGACCACAGAGCACGGCGGGGCACGCCGGACTTGCGCTAGGGGCATCGGATTCGCGCGCTGAGGGCACCGGGGCGTAGCCCGGGCTCTCCCGCATCTGATGGGGTAGGTGGGAGGCTGCGGGGACGCCGGGGCTCGTCGGAACGGAGCTCGCGGCGGCGCCGGAGTTCGGTGAGTGCGGGGTTGGCGCTGTGGTGCACGGGAGGGCGAGTTAGGATATGCGTTAGGCTCCTGGTGGCTTCCTGAGTGCGGTGACACGCTCCGAGACGAGCTCAAGCGGCTGTAGTGACGGCGGTGACGAGGTCAGCGGCGGCCGGAGTTCGGCCGCGGCGGAGCTATGGCCTAGAGCTTGCAAACGCGAGGGGAGAGAGAGGGGTTCTGCACGGAGGCTCACCGCGGAGCTGTAGGGAGGGTTAGTGGGCTCGGGGGCGGCCGGAGTGCAGCGAATCGACGGCGACGATCTCCGGTGGCCGAGGAGGGGAACGGCGACGTGGGCGGCGATGCAGGGTTTCCAGAGGGCCGTGGATCGGTGGGGAGGAAGAGAGGGTCAAGGCGGAGCTCGCAAGCACAGCGAGGGGTCGAGGGGGAGACGGTGGCCGCGGCCTTACGGTGGCGCGACTGCGGCTGCGCTCGGCGAGTGAGAGAGAGAGGAAGCAGAGGAGAGATACAAGGGAGAGGGAGAGAGCGAGGGGGTCCAGGGGGGTCGGGGCGGCGCCGAGGAGATGACGCGCGGCGTCGCAGTGGCCAGGCGATGCAGACGAGCAGGGTGGTGGCGTGGCGAGCTCGGGCGCGCGCGCCGTGTCCCTCCTCTGCCTACTGGCGCGAGGAGGAAGGCGACAGGGAAGGGAGGCGGCGGTGGGCTGGGCCAGCGGGAGGAGCTGGCCAGCTGGGCCGGCTACAGGTAAGTGGCCCAGGTAGGCTTCTATTCTTTTTATTTTTTTCTCTCTGTTTTGTTTTAATTCTGTTTTCTATTTTGCAGGTTTGTTTTGAATTTGGTTTTGAAACCAATTCAATTTATTTTGCTTCTGACAATATTTTTAGGAGCTAAAAAAGAATTAAAACAATGCTCCACAAAAATATTTCAGAATTATTGGACCTATATTTATTTAACAGTAGATATAAGTCCAATTCAAATAGCTATTGATTTAATTCAAATACCCAAAATAAATGTTTCTGAGATACCGAAAATATTGGTTTGGATTTTACCTCTTGCCAATATTTCCAGAGGATAACAAGAACATTTTCTTGGACTTATTTGAAGCAATTTTTATCTTGATCATTTTTTTAAAGGATTCTGAGGCTTTGAAAATTCCTCAATTCAAATTTCATTTGAATTAAAACATGAAGCTCACATGAGGTCTAGCCTAATGCATAACAGGACCAGGGATGTGACAACTCACCCCCACTAAACAAGAATCTCGTCTCGAGATTCAAGCGTAGGGTAAGGTGAAGGGGAAACGCAACTAGTATAATGTTCACGATCCAGGGTGCACTTCAAATGAACGTTGATTTGAACACCATCTTTGTCTTGTCGTCTTGCTCTGAGAAATCCTGTCAACATGACAGGGGGGGGGGAAGAAGGAGACTCTAGAAGGGTCGATCTCCTCGAAGATCGAACAACTCAAGATTAACTTACGGAATGAGACATAGAACCATCTTTCGGGTTGAGACACGAGATACACATCAATAGGGGTGGAAGAAACGGATGACGAAGGTTCACTAGGTAGACAATAATTTCATACCTAAGAAGGTGGTAAACGATTGTCAACGTAGCGAGGAGTTGAGTTGCCATGATACCATAACGATACACCTTAGGGAAGGTGACTCGTAGAGATATCCCCTTAAGTGGCAAAAAGAATTACTTTTGATTCAGAGATCATTGAAACTCTTTAAACCAGCCTAAGGCAATTCTCGAGCGATCGTTTGGAGGGGGTCGGTAGAATGGCATACTCGGACTTGGATGATGTGGATTACCTTGTTGAAGACAACGTAATGGATGAATTTGCTTATCACCGGAAATGGAAGAGACCCATGGTAGAATGGCACATTAGCGGTGCAAGCTAGGAACAAAATGCAAATGCTAGGAATGATTCTGGTAACTGGGGAAGAACCCAACAATAGGGAGTGAATTCACTGTTTGAAGAGGTCATAGCATTGCCGAGGAAACTGAGAGTAATCCCAGTTAGAGCCGATGATAACACGTAACGCTTGTGCGTGCTCTCAAGAACTTGAGCATTTCCATATTCATCAAGGTTTTACCAACATCCGTGTCAAGGGTCCGGCAACACAACTTGCTACCATGATGAATGATGATGGAGGATGTAGATGCAAAGAAAGATAACACCTTCTCAGATTTCATCTTAGCGAGGCCAAGGAAACAAAATCTGGATGATCGACCGAGAAACATTTAGCACTCCGCTTCTAATGTTCTCCTTGATGTGCTAGTGTAACCCATTCATAGAAATGGTCTGGTATCTAGGACATCAAGTAAAAGGTCGGACTTCGGGATCTCAAAATCCATAGGGGCAACTAGGGAGTAAATCCTACGAAATCCCTATGGAGAGGTGGCCAACTTCCTCAATCAAGATATTATAATAACAGGTCTTCCGGCTGGGTGTGTTGGCCACGACATCCACTTTACCGGTTATCGAGGGACCAATATTATAGTTCTTGGAGAATGTTCCAACCATCATATCTGCCTGAGATTTAGATCTGGTTGGTGTCAGGATATCCCAGACTCATCAAGTCTAGAAAGAAAAATGAAAGTTTGCAACACAAATCGACGAGATGACGTTGCGAGATTCTCAGGAAATGAACTACGATAGTAAGCTCCAAAACATGAGCTGGTTCTGCTACAAACATGTGAACACGTTGTCCCGGACAAGCATGACCACGTGGTAGTCTTACAATAAAACACTACCGAGTTCTGGTTGGGAACCATCACCGTGGATAACGAAGTCCTTGCATAAGTCATATGATTAGCTCTTATGAAGGAACTTCTTCCCCTTGAACAAATCAATCAGTGGCTTGGTGTGCTCGGGACACATATGGAATGAAGGTTGCAAGTCTCCAGACCACAGAATACTTCGCACGTGTGCATGACTAATTTGGAATGATTCCAGGGAAACAAAACAATCTTCCTCAAATTCATGGCGGCAACTTGCATCATATGCACATGAATTAGGGAAAATCACTACTTTCATTCAAACATATGCTTCATGAACGAAACACGAAGAAATGCTTACACAAGTTTCCAACACTAGGTTGATGTTCAACATGATTCATGGGGGAGACAAAATGCTACTGATGGGCTCAACAGCAACTCATCAGAATTTCCATATCACTGGACTTCCACCATCATGTGAACACGGTGATAGCATTGGTCAGACCAAAGATGTAATGGTGTATGCTCGAGGGATCAACCACGAGTAGGACAACATTACGAGCATCGTTGGTACTGATTTGATTTGACGATAGCCCACACTCAAATCAAGGGATTGATAAGACAATAGGTCCAGCAACTGATCACAGGGACCAATCGATGAAGATATCATCTTTCTTCAACACACACTAGACAAGAATATCCCTTTGGAACGAACTAAGTCAGACAAGTTTTTATCTTCCAACTCTCCAAGTTGTTGTCCAGCTTAACCAACTAGCTCAGGGATATCTAACACCGATTCTTGGAAAGAAGGTGGTTCATAAGAAACCAACTTGATCACGGGCTCAACATAACGGTCAGGTGACGACCTGGTAGTACTTCCGAGAAGATCTTCGGAAAATCACGAACCACCGATATGTTACTAAGCTCGAGAACAATCTTGCTTTTCAGGGCAAGATGATATGATCAAATGAGCGAGGACTTGACAAATCCTAACTCATCAATCAAAGAGTGCACCAGGAAATAAGGACTAGGTAGCACGATCAATCTTAGAATGGTGATTCAATAACCAACATACTAAGAATAAAATTATTATCCTTTAACTACCAAGCAACGAGGTTGCTAGGAGTATTGATCTCACACATCACAATTCATTTGTCGGTATTCCGGTTGCATCAACACGGAACCGAGGAATGAAAAAGGATGGCGAGAAGTATCACTATGTCAAGAATTCACAAAAGGTGGTGCAATTCTCATGAAATTCCTGTCATAAAGAAGGTAATACTTCAGGGTAGAGCAGACCAGAAGCTGGATTGTAACTTGATCTGCGGAACACAACTACTTTGACCCAATCCTAAATATGGATGAGGTACTGGAGTTTGTTTCTCCTAGTCATTCAGGACGGAATGGCTTGACGGGCCACAAGAGTAATAGGCATCGACGAACGAATGCACGCATACTCTTGACTATCAATTGATAGGCGAGGGTCGGAAACAACTAAGATGGGACAACTCAAAAGAACATATGATTTTCTGAGTTGTGGATGCATGGATTAGCATGTCGAACGAAGTTCAACATATTTCTTCCGGATAACCCATGCAGAAAGGTAGAACTGGCAGAGCCACAATATATAATGGAGAACTCATCAAGAATAATCCTGTTGTGATATTTCAGTTCAACGAGGAACTTCTGCCATAAGTAGTTCATGGTATTTGGAAGAAGAAGATACCACGGACTTCAAGGACTATCGCAAAGGTTACTAATATCCTAAAGGCACTAGCAATTACTATCAACATGAAGTAGGTAGAATACCTACTACTAAGTAGCATCACGGAATGCTTTCGAGAATAAAGGCCAGAATCATCACACTGGGAACACAGATCATGGCTAGACTACTAGATGATCCCCTAAGACACCTAGGGTCATAATAATATCTCCAACATATATGTCAAGGTAACAGAGTACCTCAACTCACTGATTAGTGTGGTTAATCTGGCCCATGGGAACATTGAAACGGGAAGAAAGGATTTGCAAATGCATCAGACTACTTAGAAACCTGGGATGACTCGGACAGCATAACGGCTGTAAATGCTCAGAAAAGATTTGAGACATTCACAAAAATGGTGGCATAACCACTCAGAAGCACAATATCAAGGTTTCGAGATCAACAATTAACATACGGAAGTAGTAGGAACTGAACTGAGACTTAATCCAACAATCTTATAAGTCTACTGATTAGTAACACGTGATCCTAATAGAAAGAAGAGATAGCCTAGTTCTTAATCCCCGCAGGAAAGATAAGATGACTCAGATCAGAAGGGCATGAGGTATAAGGAGTAAAAAGAGCCTTACGTTCCATCCCACAATCAATTCCCTTATATAACTAAAGAATTTCTAGACTCGACTTCGACCAGTTTGGCTTGGTAATCCTACAGGCAGTCAAGCTCTGATACCAACGCTGTCAGGACCCCGACTCAATGCCACATCGATCTAGCATGTAACACCTCATATCACTTTGCGGCCTCACGCACGGTATTCCCACGGGTGCCGCCTTACCTTTGCCCGGGACCGTTTGCGCCTTTTGGCACACGTATATGACAGTGTCGCTAGCATCCATATGATAAGGAGCCCGGGCTGACATGGCTAGTCGTAAACCCAAAGTGGCACTAACTTACAGGGACAGGCATCCATGACCCAGCATCGAACGTGTCGGTCATCAGCGAGTGAATCCAGGCTGTAGCACTGGGCTAGCAGGACTCCGGTGAACCGGGCTGTAGCGGGCTAACAGGACTCCGGTATTCATCGCGTGACATTTCCCCGAAGGGACAGACACAGGAACGAAGAAGGACACATGCCGGCCAGCCTAAGTGTTCCGGAGCAGTAGCAAGCTACCATGGCTCAGTGGAAACACTAGGAGACATTTCCCGGTAAGAGAGGCTACTAAAGATAAACAACTAGATGGTCAGATCCCACACATACCAAGCATTTCAATAACATACACACAATATGCTCGATATGTGCAAATACGACATGGCATCACAACATGACTCTACGACTCAAGTAATTTATTCAATAGGCTCCGAGGAGCGAGATATTACAAACAGGGGTCTCATGACCCAACAATCAGAGCATACAAATCAAAGCACAAGCGGAAGCTATCATGTATGAGTACAGACATCTATAAATGAAAAAGGCTGAGAAGCCTGACTATCTACCAGATCCTGTCGAGGGCACAAGATCGTAGCTGAGGTAACAAGCTAAACGTCGAAGTCCACGTGGAACTACTAGTGAGACCGAAGTCTCTCTGCAAAAACATAAAATAGGCAAACGTGAGTACAAATGTACCCAGCAAGACTTACATCAGAACTAACTACATATGCATCATTATCAACAAAGGGATGGTGGGGTTTAACTGCAGCAAGCCAGCTTTGACTCGGTGGCTATCCTGAACTACGACTGCGAGTAACTTTTTTTGAGGTGGCGCACACGAGTCCACATATTCACCATATCAATACACCACTATGGATCCGCTCCCGTCTCCCTACGAGAACGCCATCCATAGCACTCACGCTTATCTTGCGTATTTTAGAGTATCCACTTTCACTTGTCTATGAACTGATATAAGCAACCCAGAGGTCCTTTTCCGTGGACACGGCTATTCGAATAGATTAGGTTAACCCTGCAGGGGTGTACTTCTTCACACACGCTCTCACCACTTACCGCCGTTTACACGACATGTACTCGGCAACCTTCAAGCGGAAGCCCAACGTGGGTGTCGGCCACGGCCTGCCTAAACACTCAAGTCTCTAGTCCAGGTTTATCGCCTATTCGGGTTCCATCCATGAGGAGATCCGGCCGGAGTTTCGGTCACAGCCCCAAACGATGTGTACAGGGTTCCGTGACACCAAACGGGTGCCCGGTTTACCCGGCCACGTGCCTACCGCATCACAGCCCACCCCTACGGTCAGCGCTGTCCACGGCCTCCAGCATACTACAAACACCAGAAACTACTTGCAACTCCTGGACAGAGGACAAGGGTGATTAAGAAGCCGAGAGGGTCCATTGGTTTCGGGCCCAATGCGTGGTAGTAGCTGAATCATGGATCACAAACACAGAACTCAGTTCCTGAGGACGGCTGCAATGAGACAACCCACCATGTACTCCTACATGGCCTCTCACCGCTACCTTTACCAAATCGTGTTCACACACTTAGCTCACACACAGTAGGACATGTTCACACACCTCTGATTCATCCCCGATGAATCAGACCTGACTCAACTCTAAGCAGTAGCAGGCATGACAAACAAACATGAATGAGTAGGCACAACAGGGCTCAAACAACTCCTACTCATGCTAGTGGGTTTCATCTATTTACTGTGGAATGACAGGTCATGCAAAGGATAAAGGGGTTCAGCTACCGCAGCAAGTAACAGATGAATCGATGTTGTCCTAATGCAGTAAAAGAGAGCAGGAGCGAGAGAGTGGAATTTTATCGGAATGAACAAGGGGGTTTTGCTTGCCTGGCACTTCTGAAGATAACATTGAGTCTTCATCAGTGTCAACGATCACATCATCGGTACACGTCTATCGAGAGGGGACAATTACCGGCAAATACAGAAAAACACGATCAGTGCAATGCACAATATGATGCATGATCATGACATGGCAAAATGAATGTGTTTTGGGCTAATGCAACTAAAACCAGATTAAATGAAGTTGGTTTGAATCCAAGATTCAAATTCAAACTCCATATGTGATTATTCAAATGCCATGTAATTGATTTGTGCTAAACAGCAGCTATAAGTTGTTCTAACATGCATGAAAATGGTACAGATGGATTCCTTGAATTTTTCTGATAATTTTTCATATATAATTTATTTAATTTGGAGTTACGGTTAATTTTCTATGATTTTTAGAAGTTTTAGGCATTTTCTGGAATTAATAAATCATTTAAAAATTATTTAAATTCCAGAAACATTTACTACGTCAGCAGTGCGTCACCGTGACGTTAGCATGTCAACAGACGCTGCTGCTGGTCAAACCTGACGTGTGGGGGCCACACGTCAGTGACACAGGGCTGTTTCACTCACTGACAGGTGGGACCGGTCAACGTTGACTTGACCAAGTCAAAATCTGACACATGGGGTCCACAGATTAGCACTAATCTAAACAGAAAAATTAAACTAACCTAATTAGGCTCAGGGCCCACATGGTAGTGGCTCATAGGCTGATTAGCCCCTAACTAAGTGGCCACATCGGCCCGCCGGAGTTTGGCCGGCGGTGACCACAGAGCACGGCGGGGCACGCCGGACTTGCGCTAGGGGCATCGGATTCGCGCGCTGAGGGCACCGGGGCGTAGCCCGGGCTCTCCCGCATCTGATGGGGTAGGTGGGAGGCTGCGGGGACGCCGGGGCTCGTCGGAACGGAGCTCGCGGCGGCGTCGGAGTTCGGTGAGTGCGGGGTTGGCGCTGTGGTGCACGGGAGGGCGAGTTAGGATATGCGTTAGGCTCCTGGTGGCTTCCTGAGTGCGGTGACACGCTCCGAGATGAGCTCAAGCGGCTGTAGTGACGGCGGTGACGAGGTCAGCGGCGGCCGGAGTTCGGCCGCGGCGGAGCTATGGCCTAGAGCTTGCAAACGCGAGGGGAGAGAGAGGGGTTCTGCACGGAGGCTCACCGCGGAGCTGTAGGGAGGGTTAGTGGGCTCGGGGGCGGCCGGAGTGCAGCGAATCGATGGCGACGATCTCCGGTGGCCGAGGAGGGGAACGGCGACGTGGGCGGCGATGCAGGGTTTCCGGAGGGCCGTGGATCGGTGGGGAGGAAGAGAGGGTCGAGGCGGAGCTCGCAAGCACAGCGAGGGGTCGAGGGGGAGACGGTGGCCGCGGCGTTACGGTGGCGCGGCTGCGGCTGCGCTCGGCGAGTGAGAGAGAGAGGAAGCAGAGGAGAGATACAAGGGAGAGGGAGAGAGCGAGGGGGTCCAGGGGGGTCGGGGCGGCGCCGAGGAGATGACGCGCGGCGTCGCAGTGGCCAGGCGATGCAGACGAGCAGGGTGGTGGCGTGGCGAGCTCGGGGGCGCGCGCCGTGTCCCTCCTCTGCCTACTGGCGCGAGGAGGAAGGCGACAGGGAAGGGAGGCGGCGGTGGGCTGGGCCAGCGGGAGGAGCTGGCCAGCTGGGCCGGCTACAGGTAAGTGGCCCAGGTAGGCTTCTATTCTTTTTATTTTTTTCTCTCTGTTTTGTTTTAATTCTGTTTTCTATTTTGCAGGTTTGTTTTGAATTTGGTTTTGAAACCAATTCAATTTATTTTGCTTCTGACAATATTTTTAGGAGCTAAAAAAGAATTAAAACAATGCTCCACAAAAATATTTGAGAATTATTGGACCTATATTTATTTAACAGTAGATATAAGTCCAATTCAAATAGCTATTGATTTAATTCAAATACCCAAAATAAATGTTTCTGAGATACCGAAAATATTGGTTTGGATTTTACCTCTTGCCAATATTTCCAGAGGATAACAAGAACATTTTCTTGGACTTATTTGAAGCAATTTTTATCTTGATCATTTTTTTAAAGGATTTTGAGGCTTTGAAAATTCCTCAATTCAAATTTCATTTGAATTAAAACATGAAGCTCACATGAGGTCTAGCCTAATGCATAACAGGACCAGGGATGTGACATTGGGCCATGGTGACTGCAAAGGATCTGGGAGAACGCATCCAAGCTTTTGCGATAGCCATGGCAGAGTTCGTGGGTGTTGATGAGGTCGGGAGGGGTGTGGTGCCATAGGGGGCGCCACCGCTGGGAAAGGACGGTTGTCCGCGGCACATATGTGATTGGGAGGAGGGAGATGATGACTATCAACATATCATTTGGGAGGCTGCTGATGAAGTCTAGGCCTCCTGGAGTCGCTTGCGATTCTTGCTCGAGCCGCCTCAACTTTTTTGCAGCCCCATTTTCCACCTCCGGAGTCTCCTCATCAGAGGTGCTTTCTGATAGAAGTGGGAGTATAGCGAATATTTAGTTAAAAAAGGGCAATAGAAAAGTGTATTGGTAACTAGAAGTTAGTAGGTAGGAATAAAGTAAGAAAATGGAATAACAATCGGTTTCTTAAATACTACACAATTCCTTTGATATTGCTTGGTAAGTCAACATGCAGATACTTGAAAAGAACACTTACTTCAAACAAAGTCTGGATAGATGAGATCGTCGGGGAAGTAAGCATATATCTCATGACTAGGCTCTTTTATGTGCAGTGCAATTATACTGCCAGCTTTCAATACATAAAACTTAGAAAGTTTTGTCCAAAGGCTCGTGGCAAAATAGGAGTGACCACATTCATCAAGTCTTACAGAAGCAACAATTGTAAATCCATGGTTTGTGTTCAGTATGACATCTCTGTAGTCTTGATTTATGTAAAGGGCAAGATTGTGTACAACAGTTTCGGTTGCATAGCAAGGGACATGCTGCAGAAAATGGTAGGGTTGTTAAAGAATATGGTAACATGCAAATATGGGCGAAATGGAAAGAACTGTACAACAGTTGAAATCAAAGGACAAGAATCTACAATTAAATAGACAGGGTAACGATGATGTCATGGAAATATGAGAGTAATAGAAAGAACAATACATCATTAATTTGCCTAATATAGAAAGAAGAAAAAAATCCCCTTTGACGTATATGCTCCATGTGGCACCTTTTATCCAAATGCAACAATATATAGTACATTTTCAGGAAAGTAGGCCATGCCAACCGATTTAGGGTGAGATTGAACATACCGCGCGTCCTCAAGTTATCAGGTAAGGTTAGATGGAACTCCATGGATGTCTGGCCAAGGCCGCAAAGTCCTGATGTGTCCGCGCACTGTACACTCTATGAATGAAAGAAAATCTTCAAATCAGCTCGAATAAAAATGAATTCATGGCGATCTCGATCGGGGTATTAAAGAAGACGGATGAACTGGGATAAGAGATGAGATAATATCTCATTAAATTAGGTACCTTGTTGTATTGGAAATTGTTTCTTATTTTAAATCAAACTAGATTTTATTGATATGATATAATTTCTAACTATAAAGTTTATACACAAAAATTACCCTAATCCTTTTTTCCTTCCTTGAATCCTTTAAGAAAGACTAAAAACATATTCGTCGGAATAGCGGAATACAAAAGAATCTTAAGATATTTTTCGACTGGATAGAAATAGTAAATTCAAATTGCGAGGAAAGCACGAATTTAGGTGTGAAATAACTTTACAAGAAATCGGACACTACCAATCCTTAAACATTTTTGGAAACCACACTGGATCAGTATCGCACCAGTTTCGGCGTGTGACTTATAAATAGCTTCGACACAAAAGACAAAACGGTCTCTCTAGCGCATAAATGGTTGTGAGAGCGCAAAGGAGTTCCAATCTCTTCTTATTCCTATAGAACATCTAGTAACAAGAATATGAAATAGTAAATAGCGAAAAATTCTTGTCTTGCGCGGTCTAAGTGTACGAAGAAATTATGGGAGTTATGAAAGAAGCTTCAGACTCATATTGTTCATGGGTTGAGAGTGGAGTTGAACTCTAGGAGGTCGAATTCCACCTTTTCATTGATGTTCACCAAAACAACTCTTTTTTCTTCCCGTGGATCACACACTGAGCATATTTGGTATTTGGATACTATACATATCAATGACCTAATTCCCCAATCTGGTGGAGCTGGGTCGACTGCGAGCAGCGTCGAGAAAGTCAATGGCGATAGGCAGCTGCAAGTGGAAGTGGTGAAATGCGGCAGGGTTTGCCGATAGCCTGGCGGCGGCGACAGCCGTCGAGCTAAGTGGTTGTTGTGGTGATATGCAGTGCCATGCAGAGTTGCCGAGGAGTTTGTGCAGGTGTGAATGGGGACCGAAGGCGGTGGTGGGTGGGGTTGCTAGAGCCAACCGTGTGCGATTGACATTTGAGGGAAAATGGAAGTCATTGCACACGGTTCCAATTTTGGGAACCATGTGTGATTGACGTACTACCTCTTTCCTGGTTTATTGGTCCCCTTTGTAATTTGTGCCAAATTTTGACCAAAGATTTAACTAAAAAATGTTTATGCATGTCACCAAAATTATATCATTGAACACTATGTTCAAATACACATCCAACGATATATTTTTTGTTGACCTGCACTAACATTTTGACAGTTAAATCTTTGGTCAAAATTTAACAGAAATTACAAAGGGGACCAATATACCAGGACAGAGGTAGATTCCATCAACCAAACTGATTGCATCTATATCCCACATTTAGACATAAGTAAACTTAGATTAAACTTACCCAGACATAGATAATAAGTGTACACAAGCATAATTCAACCATAAGTATACAGTTCAGCTGTCATTAAGCATACTCAAGTGCATTTATAATTAGGACACTACATAGCCATACAAAGTTCAACCCCACATCTCAACTCATCTGCTGGCATGATCCCGAAGCTTCTCCAGGTACTCGGCGTATGTGACGTGCGCCACCCTGTGAAAATACTTGTTCTTGAAGGAGCCAACGGCTCCTCCTCTTGCATGTGCCAGAACACTTTGATACGCGTGATGAAGCTTTTGGTTGCAAAATGGGCATCAATAGCCCCAGTTCCAAGTCCTTCCATGTCCTAATACGTCTGCTATGCATTCCCACATAAAGCTCCCTGAGTATTTGCCTCTTGTACTACCTCTGGCCATCTCCATCCTTGTTGTCGACATCGTGAGACATCACCTATACATATAGTAAAAAAATGTAGCATCGAATTAATGTTTACAAACTAATCTCTAGTGAACATTTGGCAGTTGCCAAAATTTGGCATAAATCAATGTTTATAGGCCGTAAAGTAGGATTAGGAATTTATGGATATTTTTAAACATATCCAGAGATTATGGTTTGATTTTAAAGCACAATCGTCTATGTATAGACCAATCTTGAAGAAAATAATGTCACAAACATATATGTAGGTCATTCAAAATCAATTGTCAAGTCCTAACTTGGAATTATTAGCGCGAACACTAACCTTGACCTGGCTAGGAATTATTAGCACGAACACTAACCTTAGTCAGATTATTAGCGAAAATCATTGGCACAGATGAAACAACTAATCACTTATCACTTGTACCATTCAAACAATCAATACACTACATGAATCTAACGAAACTTACTCAGATTTCATGGATTGGGAGAACATAACCATAGGATTTCTATTCCAAAAAGGGGGAGACATGACATAGGAGTAACTAGAGAAACCCTATGATGTATTTGACACATAAAAGGGAGAGGACTAACCGGTTCTCCATCATCGTCGGAGTCGTTGCTAGAGTCGTCGCCCGAGTCATCACCGGAGTTGGTGGGGACCTCCGGCTCCGGCTGTGGAAGCACGACGCCATCGATGATGTTAGGGTGCAGCGATACCTCGCCGGTGGCGACGACAACCTCTGTCTCCATTTCCACGTTGTGCTCTGGTGCTTCAACAGCCCCGGCGTTGCCACTCCCTCTGATGGTGCGCTTCGGCGGCATCCTCATACACTGAGGACTTTGAGGACTAAGAGCGTCATCGAGGATGCAAGCGGAGAGAGAGGATTGTGTGTGTGTGTGTGTGTCGAGGACGGGGGTGCGATTGCTCGGGCATGCCATTAATATGGAGTAGTGGGAGAGAGGCGGGAGGTAGTCAAACCGCTGGCTCGCCTCCCGGTGATCCTGCGCACCAGACTACTGGCATGCCTACCCTCATTTCACACAGCTACCCCCATGCCTCCCGATGATACTATGCAGCAAGCATGCCTCCCGTCAATTCACACACCTTCACGCATGCCTCCTGGTCTGCCTACGCGGTGGACTGCTCGCATGCGTCACGTCAATTCACGCTTTCCCGCATGGCACGCGGGTCATGTGGCGGCACGTATATATTTTTTCTATTTTGATGATTAATCCTGTTGCTTAACCGAAGCATGGCATGTATCCATTGTTGGTCTCATGCCCATGATTAGAATAAATAATCGGTTTGCAATATTGGTTCCCAATTATTAATAATCTCCCGTTTCTAAGAAGATAATATTACAACAAAACTTGTCTCAAATTTGACAAAAAAGTACAATGCCACTGTGTATTGGTGTCCATATGACAACACGAGAAGTTTCATGAATTTCAAATAAGTTCTGGATGTACTAGATTTAAAAAATCAAGATTCTCAATTTTTGAAATTTCTCGCACGGGGAGTAAACATGCACCCAATGAGACACATGTGTTTTTCCAATCCATTTAGGTGCACTGTCACATGTGCATGTAGCTCAAATTTGATTTTTGCACATTATACATGTAGAAAAAATAATCAATGTACTAAAACGTCTTAATGATCTCGTTTTTTTATATTAAAATGTCCCTCCTTTGGTAACATATGTTCACTATGGGAAAATTAAAAGTGCATCATAGTTGCAGTGGATGCGTAGTGTGTGTGTGTGTGCGTACGTCTGGGGTTACACTATGAGTCATGAGCTACCGTGTAGGTTGGCCATTTTGTGAGGCAGGTGCCACATCAGAGTCGTGAATTCGTTATTTAAAACACAACACAACCCTTTCATACATACATGTTTTGGCCACATGCAGTCGGTGGCTTTCATACACCACACTCACTCGCGTGTGATGCTTTTTGTGGACCCACGAGGCCGTCGTCCATCACTTTGACCAACAGTCGGCAAAGAGTTTAATTTGACCAGCAAGGTAGAATCTTTTTTGTTTGTGCTATGGTGGGATTATATAGTATGCGTCGAAGAGGTGGGAGGGGACTAGCACATAATACATATATACTATATGTATGCGTCGGTGAACATGCACACCTCACTCAATGTCGGGACTTTTCGGTTTCCGAGGCACGTGCCACATCAAAGTTGTGCATTGGCTATTCAAACATCACACAATACCTCTTTGGGCGACATGCATGCAGACGGTGGTTATCCTAGGACACTAGCTCGTGATGCTACCATCTATGGGCCCACGAGGTCATCGTTGATGCATGCATCACTTTGACCTACATCGGGAGAGGTTAATTAATTTCACCATCAAGGAGGATTCTTTTTGGGTTGTATTATGGTAGGAGCATATAGTATGCGTTAAAGAGGGGGAAAGGGACCAGCATATGTAGTACGCTTTATGAACCTCACTCTGTGTGGGGCTTTACGGTTTTCGAGGCATGTGCCACATCAAAGTTGTGCATTTTGGGTATTCAACATATGTTTTGGCCCACATGCATAGAGATGGTGGTTGTCCTCTCGCACCCACTCACGCGGTTATCAGCGGTATCAATGCTTTCCATTTGTGGGCCCGCTTGGTCCATCACTACTTTGCCTGACAATGAGAGAGGTTAATTTGACTTATAAGGGGATTTGTTTGTTTGTATTATGGTATATAAGTCATGCTCTGAGATGACATGATACAGTTTGAGCACACATGCATGTGTACGCATGAATCCCTCCCATCGAGTCAACGTGGGTAGTACCACGACATGTCATGAACCGATCTTGCTCTGTGTGGGGACCGTACGATTGTCAATGCATGCGCCACATCAATGTTGTGAATGGTATTCAAATATGCATGCATGGATTACCTCCATACATACATATGATTGTAGTGGTCGAACGGTACACTCCCTCACGTGGTTATTGGCGACAGGCCTATATATTTGTGGGCCCGTGTGGAGATCCTTGATCACTTTGACCGACAATAAGATAGATTACCATGGTGGATTCTTCCTTTGGTTTGTGTTATCGTAGTAGGTCATGGTGAGATTCAGACCTAATTAAGTTTGAGTGCATACTATGCATACATGCATGCATGAATCCCCATCATCGGCTCGAAGTGTGGTGTGACATACATATGCATCATCAACTAACCCTTGCTCCGTGTGGGGATTTCTGGTTCCAAAGCATGGTGCCAGATCAAAGTTGTTCCATTGTGTATTCAAACATCAACACCTCCATACATATGTTTGGGCCACGTGCAGGCAGTGGTTGTCTTTGGGGACTAGCTACTTGGATGATTATTGGCGAGCTAGCACATCTCTGGGGTCGCATGGACGGCCATCACTTTGACCAACAACAAGAGAGAGGTTGTATTACCAAGGTGGATTATTGTTGGTCCATTTTTACGATACATCTTGGTGAGATGCCCTCTCCCGCTGACTAAAAGTGTGTGTGAGAGAGAGAGAGAGAGATGGGGCTGCTATTTTGCACTATGCTAGGTGAACCTCCATGGGGGCGGGCGTGAGTTCATAGCTTAGAATTCCCCTCCTGCCGACACAGGGGGCAAGCAATACCGTGCACTTTGCGAGATAGGTGCTACATCGAAGTTGCATTTGGTATTTTAACATCAAACCAATCTTTTCATACATAATTTGGTCCACATGCAAGTGTGTTCGTGTTTTGACCCTTTCCCGCATCATTTTCGCCAAATATATAAACATTAGACAAGTCCAATGACTCAACAGACACGGTTCACTCATGCTAACCGTGTGCCATGCCGGTGCCCCTGCCACGCACATCAGCATAGTACATTCGGCTCCACGAGGGTTCCCCTCTCAAAAATATCTACCTGCCTGCAGGTTTTTTCTATCTGATAACACACGGTTATTATGTTTCGACCATGTGCGATGTTGCTGTTCCTGCTCCCGCCTGCATCCCTCGAAAATATCTGCCCGACTCGAGGGTTTTTCTGTTTCATAACACACGGTTGTTATT
Source organism: Triticum dicoccoides (assembly GCF_002162155.2). Taxonomy (NCBI): domain Eukaryota; kingdom Viridiplantae; phylum Streptophyta; class Magnoliopsida; order Poales; family Poaceae; genus Triticum; species Triticum dicoccoides. The sequence continues at coordinate 163,650,311 of NC_041383.1, forward strand.
TCCAGATCGTGTGCGATGCACCATCATCCAAATTTTCAATAGCCCTGGCATTTCACTCCTGTGTTTGACTTCCGTGTAGTAAAATTTTCAGTAGCCGCATCATTTGCTCAAACACAGCCTGCACACCCCCCACCACAACCCCTCCCTAGCTTGAAACAGTAGCAAGTCACTGCAGCCACCGCAAGGCCTCATTTGTCAACATCTTCCGGTTTGCCCGTGCAGCTTACCCACCGATCTCCATACCCAGGCCGCCCCGAGTTTCTTAGATGACGCCTGCCAAACGTCCCCTTTCCCACAAATCCCCATCCCCGTCCCCATCCCCCACTCCAGAGCGTCAGCCTAAGCCCGGCTATGCTTCTCGTGGAGCTCAAGGAGAGACTCGCACAAAAGAGGTGTATCGCGGCCTCTTCGCTTGACGTTGCCGAGGTGGCCGCCGAGGAAGCTGACGACCATTATTGGCCGCACGCACTCAAGCATTAGGCTAGTGTATGTGGGTATGTCACGGGCGCCAGTGCTACGTCTTGAGCTTGCATTGGTTTTCCTTGAAGAGGAAAGGGTGATGCAGCAATAGTAGCGTAAGTATTTCCCTCAGTTTTTGAGAACCAAGGTATCAATCTAGTAGGAGGCTCCTCAAAAGTCCCACGCACCTACACAAACAAACAAGAACTCACAACCAACACAACAAAGGGGTTGTCAATCCCTTCACGGCCACTTGCGAAAGTGAGATCTGATAGAGATAATATGATAAGATAAATATATTTTTGGTATTTTATGATATAGACTGGAAAAGTAAATATGCAAATAAAAGTAGATTGAAAGCTTATATGATAAGAGATAGACCCGGGGGCCGTAGGTTTCAGTAGTGGCTTCTCTCAAGATAGCATAAGTATTATGGTGGGCGAACAAATTACTGTCGAGCAATTGATAGAAAAGCGAATAATTATGAGATTATCTAGGAATGATCATGTATATAGGCATCACATCCGTGACAAGTAGACCGACTCCTGCCTGCATCTACTACTATTACTCCACACATCGACCACTATCCAGCATGCATCTAGAGTATTAAGTTCATAAAGAACAGAGTAACGTATTAATAAAGATGACATGATGTAGAGGGATAAACTCATGCAGTATGATATAAACCCCATCTTTTTATACTCGATGGCAACAATACAATACGTGCCCTGCTGCCCCTGCTGTCACTGGGAAAGGACGCCACAAGATTGAACCCAAAGCTAAGCACTTCTCCCATTGCAAGAAAGATCAATCTAGTAGGCCAAACCAAACTAATAATTCAAAGAGACTTGCAAATATAACTTAATCACACATAAAAGAATTCAGAGGAGATTCAAATATTTCTCATAGATAAACTTGATCATCAACCCACAATTCATTAGATCTCAACAAACACACCGCAAAAAGAGTTACATCGAATAGATCTCCAAGAAGATCAAGGAGAACTTTGTATTGAGATTCAAAGAGAGAGAAGAATCCATCTAGCTAATAACTATAGACTCGAAGGTCTATGGTAAACTACTCACAACTCATTGGAAGGGCCTTGGAGATGATGTAGAGGCCCTCCATGGTCGATTGCCCCTCCGGCAGAGCACCGGTGAAGGCTCCAAGATGGGATCTCGTGGATACATAAGGTTGCGGCGGTGGAATTAGGTTTTCGTGGTCTCTTCTGATGTTTTCGGGGTACATGGGTATATATAGGAGGAAGAATTAGTTCGGTGGACTCTCGAGGGGCCCACGAGGGTGGGGGCGCACCCACCTGTAGGGGGCACGCCGGGCACCCTCGTGGCTTCCTTGCTTGTTGCTTGACTTTCACTCCAAGTCTCCAGGTTTGCATCTGTTCCAAACAGATCGTTCCCGAAGGTTTCATCGCGTTTCGACTCCGTTTGATATTCCTTTTCTTCAAAACACTGAAATAGGCAAAAAACAGCAGTACGGGCTGGGCATCTGGTTAGTAGGTTAGTCCCAAAAATGATACAAAAGTGTAAAGTAAAGCCAATAAACATCCAAAACGGCTAATATAGTAGCATGGAACAATAAAAAATTATAGATACGTTGGAGACGTATCAAGCATCCCCAAGCTTAATTCCTGCTCGTCCTCGACTAGGTAAATGATAAAAATAGAAATTTTGATGTGGAATGCTACCTAGCATAATTCTCAATGTAATTTTCTTTATTGTGGCATGAATGTTCAGATCCAAATGATTCAAAATAAAAGTTCATATTGACATAAGGAATAGTAATACTTCAAGCATACTAATCAAGCAATCATGTCTTCTCAAAATAACATGGCTAAGGAAAGTTGTCGGTGTCAAAACCGGCGGATCTCGGGTAGGGGGTCCCGAACTGTGCCTCTAGGCAGATGGTAACAGGAGACAAGGGACACGATGTTTTACCCAGGTTCGGGCCCTCTTGATGGAGGTAAAACCCTACGTCCTGCTTGATTGATATTGATATTGTGGATGTTTACAAGAGTGGATCTACCACGAGATCAAGGAGGCTAAACCCTAGAAGCTAGCCTATGGTATGATTGTAATGGTTGTCATCCTACGGACTAGAGCCATCCGGTTTATATAGACACCGGAGAGGGCTAGGGTTACATAGAGTCGGTTACAATGGTAGGAGATCTACGTATCTGTATCGCCAAGCTTGCCTTCCACGCCAAGGAAAGTCCCATCCGGACACGGGACGAAGTCTTCAATCTTGTATCTTCATAGTCTTGGAGTCCGGCCGGTGATAGTTCGGCCGATGATGGTAGTCCGGCTATCCGAACACCCCCTAATCCGGGACTCCCTCAGTAGCCCCCAAACCAGGCTTCAATGACGATAAGTCCAGCATGTGTGTAGTCTTCGGCGTTGCAAGGCGGGTTCTCCTCCAAGTTCTACGTACCTGCCGAATAGTGTCCGGCTTCCTCATCAATGTTGCGCGTCTTGGCTTCCACGCCCAATAATGGCTTTCTTCCACGCGTCGTGCGAATGTGAAAAGCCAGGGTGTCTTTTATGTTTTACCTCCTAGTTGTGCGAATAATCTGCCTATAAGGGAGACAAGAATCCAGATCCAAATCACCATCTTCCTCCCGCAAATACTCATCGGAGCGCTTTCGACCAAGAATCCATTCCATCATGGACCGTCAACGCGGCTCCTCTTCTCGCGCTCCCAGCCCTATGCCAGGAGATTGGAGGAGATGCTCTGTTCCGCACAACGGGCTGGTGAAGCTCCAAGCGGGGGGATATCTTCCTCCGGCCTTCATGGTTCCGGTTCGAGCCGGGCTGGCCACCTACAAAGGTGGGAAGCAAGCGGAGGTCACCCCAAGTCCCAACAAAGGGGAGCGGGTATGCTTCGTCCCCTATCTGATAAGGGGGCTCGCACTTCCTGTACATCCATTCCTCCGCGGGCTCCTGCAGTTCTACGAACTCCAGCTTCATCACCTCACGCCCGCCTCAATCCTGCATATTGCGGGTTACGTAGCTCTTTGCGAGCTATTCCTGGGCGTCGAGCCCCATTTCGCGTTGTGGAAGAGGTTGTTCTGCCTTGTACCTCGTTCTGACGAGGGGTCGATATATCAAGTGGGCGACGCCGAAATATGGCGCATTGCCGGGACCGGATATCCATCCGGAACCCCTAAGAAGGCGTCCGAAGACTGGCCTTCGGAATGGTTTTATATAGAAGATGCTCTGCTGCCGGACCCTAATCGGATCGGCCTCCCGGAGTTCAGCAATGCTCCTCCGAAGAAACGCCTTAGTTGGCGTCCATGGAGCCCCCAACTAGAGCAAGACAAGAGCGTCCATTATTTGATGGGCCGAATAAGGTTACTGGCCCATGCCGGGTTGACCATGATTGGAGTCATGGCGACATGCATTATGCTGGGGGTGCATCCACTACAATACAGGGGCCACCCCATGTGGGATTTCAACGGGGAGGACAATGCCACCCGTCATGGCCGCAAAGGGCCGGATTCGGTCGAAGATCTGGTGACGATCCTGTCCCGCCTGTATAAGGGGGAGAAGGAGGATTTCCTTCGGACGAACCCGTTAAATGGGTTCTCCATGAATAATCCCTGGCCTTGGGTAAGCGAACACTCTGTGTGCCCAACCCATGCTTTTTGAAACTTAAGTTTCTTATATTGTGTTCTTCTTTCGACGCAGGAGCTGCGTCGGATCATGGAGGACATGCTAAGTCCAGCTCCGCAACCCGAGGATCCAGCGAGATCCCGGGATCCGGCCTCCGAAGAGGATCCGGACATAATGGTGGAGCTAATCGACGGGGTGTTCCACCAGCTCAGCATGGACAATGCTTTAGTCGCCATCACGGCCGACTATCCCGGACTATATCCGGCTTCCTAGGTGATTGCGACCGAAGTCCTGACACCGTCATTCCTTCCTTGCTTATCTCTGACCACCGTATACGATGGCGTTGTGCAGGAGGCACCCCTAGGGCGAGAAGCCGAGCCCGCGGTGGCTGGCCAACAAAGGCCAGTCCGGACCAGTAGGCGGAAGAGGAGCGCAACTCGGACTGAAACGTTGCCGCAAAGGTGTAGCTCACAATTCATTATTTAGAGCAACGTTCCTAGGAAGCATTTGAGTGCTCATGACTTTTGTAGGGAAGAAAGCGTCCGCCGGACTGCGGGCGTGGAGGTTGCCAATCCAACCTCTACCAGCCAGGCTCCAGCACCTGGTCTGGAGGGGGAGGCGAGCGCAAGGCGCGAGCCGGACGTTCCTCCGATGGAGGATGCCGACAGACTGTCTGCCACCAATCTGAGGTGGAGAGTACCCTAAATCACAGGCGCCGCCGGACAGTATTTCGTGACGCGTGCTTCTCCCCCGAGGCGTTGAATGCCTTTAACGCGGGGGATGCGCACCTTCGTGCTGCTCAAGATGGTTTTACCAGAGCCACGGAGCAGTATGTAAAAGACATACGGGTAAGAGAATTTAATAGTTATATATGCCAGTAGCCCCCGAGACTTGAAGTAGTTATATTAACTGATTTAAGGATCATATGAAACGTAGGATCTTACCGAGAAGAATACCCAACTATCTCAGGAGCTGCAAGAGTGCAAGGCCCAACTTGAGGCCGCACTCTCTGGCGCAGGAGGAAACACAGGGACCTCTCCTGGTAACGCATTATTTTAGAAAGATAAGTAGCGTTTGGCCTTTGCGCAAGTCTAAAAAATGATGTTGCAGGTGCTGCCGGACAAGATCCGGATAGGCAAGAACTTCTGCGCCAACTAAAGGCCGGCGAGAGGGTGCTGCATAAGGTGCAGCATGAAAGGAACAAGCTCCAGGATGCCCATGCCCAGCTTAGAGAAGAGCTGAAAGGCGATCGGGCCGAGCTGTCGGGCTCCATTAAGGAGAATCAGCGGCTTCGTCACGGCAGCTATAGTAAGTGCTTGAGCGAACTCCTTTGAAAAGAAGAGTTCGGCGAGGAAGCCAATTTGAGAAAATATGTCTGCAGGTATGTTCACAGGTCGCCCCGCGGAGGAGATGCCCGTATCAACGGGTGATCAACTTCCCGAATTGTTGCAACTGATCGAACGAGTTCGGCAGGCAATGAGCGGCGTCATCCAGGCTTTATGGCCAGCCTTCTCCTTACCCGAGGGTCTTGGGGAGCTTGCGGAGAAGCTTCAGGGAGTACGGCAGCGCTTCCATTTATGGAAGATTTCGGCCTGCCGCCAAGGTGCCAGGGAGGCCTGGGCCATGGTAAAGACGCGGTACAAGAAGGCGGATCCCAACCACATGGCCGAAGTCGGACCTGTGGGGCCCGATGGGAAGGAGATCCCTGTGAGTTTAGTATACGGCCAAGTAGAGTTGCCGCTAAATTTTCCCAACAGGACTGTAAATTAGACAACCTGTTAGACGGGATTGAGGAAGAATACAATCAGTCGATTTGACAATGTATTATAAAATGACATGTAAAATGCCTTCTAGCCGGATTGTAGATCGTTTGTCTTTGCCGACCTTTTTGCTTCGACCTCGGGACCCTAGAGTCCGGAGTGTGTCCGAATACCTTCTCGGTTATGAAACAACCAGGGTATGCATGGAGACCAGGCGTAGGGTTCATTAGTGCTTTATCAGACAAGTGTCCAACTAGTTATGTTATATTACATGGGTAGTAAGAAACATCTTCCAGGGAGAATAGTTCCGTTAAGGGTTCCTTTCCTCTGGGGGTGGCATGCCCTAAAGTGCATGTCCGGACTGCGAAAAAAGCAGAAAAGCATCTGGGGCCAGATAAATAAGTAGATAAAAAATCATCTTTTAAGTCACCGACCGAATATTCCCTTAAGAACGCTAGCTTTCGGCTTCACCCAGTCTGAGGTACACATCCGGCTGACCCGGCAGTAACAATCGCAGAGGTGCTCCCTTTACCTCCTAGCCGAACAATCGGGAATGTAGGGGTAAGCACAGGAGCCAGGCAACCCATCTTGGCCAAAACTTAAGTCATATCGATGCATATAATGGTGAATAAAAGGTACATGTGGAGGCTTGACACATGTGCTGGGCATGAAGCCCTTATAATTAAGCTTCTGGTAAAGAAGCCCCCAGGTATAGTGAGTGCGGATAGCACATCAATTGCGCGCGAACGTTGCGCAAGTAGGCCCTTTAAGGCTTGGATGAATAGGGTTGAGAAGAAAAAGATAAACAGAAGGCAGCTGAAGTAAAAAAAAATTGGAAAGGGGGAAAGGGACGAACTCTTAGTCCGGCGCTAGGCATGGAATCTTCGAAGGCGGGCTGCGTTCCATGGGTTCGGCTCGAGTCGGTTATCCGATGCATTTCGTAGACGGTACGCTCCTCCGGTCAGGACTTGATCGATGATGAAGGGGCCTTCCCATTTGGGCTTGAGCTTGTCCTTTTTCTTGTCCGGCAGGTGTAGAACCAGTTCGCCAACGTTGTAAGTCTTGGCCCGTACTTCTCTGCTTTGGTATCTTCGAGCCTGCTGCTGATAGAATGCGGAATGAGCCTTGGTGACGTTGCGTTCTTCCTCCAATGCGTCCAAGCTGTCCTGCCGATCCAACTTGGCTTCTCTTTCTTCGTACATGCGCACTCGAGGTGAGTCATGAATTATGTCGCAGGGCAAAACTGCTTCTGCGCCGTATACCATAAAAAATGGTGTGAATCTGGTAGTACGGTTAGGCGTTGTCCACAGCCCCCAGAGTACGGAGTCGAGCTCCTCTACCCAGTGCGTGTCAGATTTCGTAAGGGACCGCACTACTCTGGGTTTGATGCCGTTCACTATTAGACCATTTGCTCGTTCCACTTTACCGTTGGTTTGAGGATGATAGACTGAGGCGTAATCGAGCTTGATGCCCATATTTTTGCACCATGATTTAACCTCATCGGCCGTGAAGTTCGTGCCGTTATCGGTGATGATGTTGTGGGGGACACCATAACGGTGTACGACCCAGGATGTAAAGTATATCACTGGTCCAGACTCTCCCGTTTTAACTGGCTTGGCCTCTATCCATTTGGTGAATTTATCCACCATGACCAATAGGTACCTTTGCTTGTGGGTTCCCCCTTTAAGTGGTCCAACCATGTCAAGCCCCCAGACCGCGAACGGCTAGGTAATGGGTATAGTTTTGAGGGCGGTGGGTGGCATATGGCTCTGATTAGCAAAGAGCTGACAACCGACGCATCTTCGGACTAAGTCCTGAGCATCTGCTCGGGCCGTCGGCCAATAAAATCCTGTACGGAATGCCTTTCCTACAAGGGCCCGAGCTGCGGCATGGTGTCCGCCTAGTCCGGCATGAATTTCAGCCAGGAGGTTTCGCCCTTCCTCCTCGGAGATACACCTTTGAAGGACTCCGGTTGTGCTTTTCTTATAAAGTTCTCCCTCACAGACCTTGTAGGCTTTAGATCACCGGACAATGCAGCGGGCCTCATTTTGGTCTTCGCGAAGCTCCTGCCTAAGCAAGTAGGCGAGGAATGGTTCTGTCCACGGGGCAATTACTGCCATTATGTCGTGGGCTGAAGGTGTTATGTCATCGGCTGAATCGCCGGTTGGTGCTGCTTGTTCCGGTTTTTTATTTCCGGACTCCTCTTCCCATAGTACGGATGGCTTGAAGAGCCGTTCCAGGAAGATGTTAGGAGGGACAACGTTGCGTTTTGCGCCGATGCGTGCCAGTACGTCGGCTGCTTGGTTATTATCCCGAGCTACGTGATGGAATTCAAGTCCCTCAAACCGGGCTGACATTTTTAGGACAGCGTTGCGATATGCTGCCATTTTCGGATCTTTGGCGTCAAAGTCTCTGTTTATTTGGGATATTGCGAGGTTTGAATCCCCGCGCACCTCTAGGCGTTGAATGCCCATGGAGATTGCCATCCGGAGACCATGTAAAAGGGCCTCGTATTCGGCTGCGTTGTTGGAGTCCGTGTACATTATCTGAAGTACGTATTGGACTATGTCCCCGGTCAGGGACGTCAATACGACGCCAGCCCCCAATCTGGCTAACATTTTAGAGCCGTCGAAGTGCATAATCCAATTGGAGTATGCGCCGTACTCTTTAGGAAATTCGGCTTTGGTCCATTCAGCGACAAAGTCAGCCAAAACTTGTGACTTTATAGCTCGCCGAGGTTTGTAAGTTATATCAAATGGTAAGAGCTCAATGGCCCATTTTCCAATCCTGCCCGTCGCGTCGCGGTTGTTTATAATGTCGTTAAGTGGTACTTCAGAGGCCACTGTTATCAAACACTCTTGAAAGTAGTGTCGGAGCTTCCGGGATGCCATGAACACCGCGTATGCTATCTTCTGATAGTGCAGGTAACAGGACTTGCAGGGGGTTAACACAGTGGATACGTAGTATACTGGTTTTTGAAGAGGGAATTTATGCCCTTCTGTCTCTCGTTCGACGACGAGTACCGCGCTTGCAACTTGATGTGTTGGTGCGATGTATAACAACATTGGTTCGCCCAGGTTGGGCACAGCCAGGACCAGATTTGTTGCCAATATGGCCTTTATTTCTTCGAGTCCGGCGGTGGCAGCATCCGTCCACTCGAAGTGTTCGGTGCGCCTAAGGAGGCGATAGAGGGGCAATGCCTTTTCTCCTAGACGGGAGATAAAGCGGCTTAGAGCCGCCATGCATCCAGTCAATTTTTGTATTTGCTTGAGGTCTTTTGGGATATCTAGCTGTGACAGAGCTCGGATCTTGGCTGGGTTTGCTTCAATTCCTCTACCGGATACGATGAAGCCCAGCAGCTTTCCAGCTGGTACGCCGAAAACGCATTTTTCCGGATTCAGCTTGATGTCATATGCTCTGAGGTTGTCAAATGTGAGCCTCAAGTCGTCTACTAGAGTTTCGACGTGTTTAGTTTTGACGACTACGTCGTCTACGTATGCCTCTACTGTTTTGCCGATCTGGGTAGCCAGACATGTCTGAATCATGCGCTGATATGTTGTGCCGGCATTTTGAAGTCCGAAGGGCATCGTGTTGAAGCAGAATGGTCCATATGGAGTAATGAATGCCGTTGTGGCTTGATCCGCTTCTGCCATCTTGATTTGATGATAGCCGGAGTATGCGTCCAGGAAGCACAATGAATCGTGCCCTGCAGTTGCATCAATGATTTGATCGATGCGGGGGAGGGGAAGGGATCCTTTGGGCAGGTTTTATTTAGGTCTTTGAAATCGACACATAGGCGCCAGGATTTGTCCTTCTTTGGTACCATTACCAGGTTTGCTATCCAATCCGGATGTTTGATGTCTCTGATGAATCCGGCTTCCAATAGTTTGGCTAGCTCTTCTCCCATTGCTTGTCTTTTGGGTTCGTAAAATCGTCGAAGAGCCTGTTTGACTGGCTTGAATCCTTTTAGGATGTTTAGGATGTGTTCTTCCAATCTGCGTGGGATTCCGGGCATATCCGAGGGGTGCCAGGCAAAAATGTCCCAATTTTCCCGAAGGAATTCTCGCAGTGCGGCGTCTACATCAGGGTTCAATTGTGCCCCGATGGAGGCCGTCTTTGTCGGGTCCATTGGGTGGACCTGGAATTTTACTATTTCATCTGCTGCTTGAAAGGAGGTGGACTTGGATCTCTTATCGAGTATCACATCGTCCCTATTCACCTTAGAGCGCAGCGCGGTGAGTTCCGCTGCTGCTAGGGCTTCGGATAGTGCCTCTAAGGCTAATGCGGCCGTCTTGTTTTCGGCGCGGAGTGCTATGTCCGGATCACTAACGAGAGTGATTATTCCGCCGGGCCCAGGCATTTTGAGCTTCATGTACCCGTAATGGGGTACGGCTTGAAAAATTGTGAATGCCTCTCGTCCTAATATAGCGTGATATCCGCTGTTGAACGGGGCCACTTGGAACGTGACTTCTTTGGATCTGTAATTGTCCGGCGAGCCGAATATGACATCGAGTGTGATTTTTCCTGTGCAGCGCGCCTCCCTGCTAGGGATTATTCCTCTAAAAGTTGTGCTGCTTCGCTCAATGCGGCTCCAGTCTATTTCCATTTTTTGAAGGGTTTCCTCGTAGATGAGGTTTAATCCGCTGCCGCCATCCATGAGGACTTTTGTAAGTCGAAAGCCGTCCACTATTGGACTAAGTACCTGTGCGGCTGGAGCACGGGCTGTTCGGAATTTAGGTTCGTCGCTGGCGTTGAAGGTGATGGCTGTGTCGCTCCATGGATTGGTTGTTGCTACTTGGTAGACTTCAGCGAGGCTGCGGATTGTTCGTTTCCGCATATTATTTGATGCGAAAGTCTCGAAGACTGTTGATACTGTACCGATGTTGTTGGAGTGGTTTTCCGGGGCTAGAAGCTCCTCTCCACTTTTGGCCACCTGCCGTAATATCCAACATGCTCGAAGGCTATGTGTTGGGACGGCGCCTTCTGTACTGTGAATTTTACAGGGTCTGCTAAGCCATCCCTCCAGTACGGTTCCGTGCCCTTTATGGGGTTTTTGCTTTTTGGTTTTTGTATCTGGTGCGTGAGTGTAATGCACCCTTTTGTTGCGGAGTAGGGTTGTATTCGGGGCCGGATTGTCCCAAAACTTATTTTCGGTTGTCCGGAAACTCTCCATCGCATAGTACTTTCGTACTATGGACGCCAGGTCGGCGAAGCGTGTAATTTCACGACGGCTGACGGCGTTCAAGATTGCCTCGTCCGTGCAATTATTGCAAAAAATTGAGATTGCGTTTTCCTCTCGGCAGTCCTTTATCCTGTCCATAACCAGGAGGAATCTGGCCCAGTAGTGATGTACTGTCTCAGCGGGCTCTTGCCGGATTAGAGATAGATCGCATATGTCTGGGCGGGTGGGTGGAATTAAGTCCGGAACCCTACCCATCTCAAGGCTCGAAGGCCGAGAAGTTTCCAAATTCGGAAGCTTGGATTGCTGGACATTATCCAACGAGTCTGGTCCGATGCCTGACTTTAAGTTCAGTGCTTGATCGAAGTCCGTCCCTCCGCGGGAATCCGGCATGGAGGGTTCGGGAGCCCGGACATGACTAGTTTTCAATACAAGAGAAGAGTCGCCGCATTGTTCCTCTACCACTTCAACGTGGTGGGTGACCTGGGGAGAGTTAATCTCTCTCAGATCGGTTTTAAGCCCAATCTGATTGTAGTCTGTAGCGACTCCTAGGGCGGCGATGCGATCCAAGAGCTCGTTTATGAACGAGAGCTCTATTGGATCCTGCCGCTCGGCGAATTCCGAGCTGACGTGAAGATTGCTTTTGACGACTTGAGAGGTCATTGTCGAAGCGGTGGCCGGACAGGCGGTCATAAGAAACCACCTAGCCGGATAGTTTGGCCGGCGGCCAAGGCTCCTTCGGCGAAAATACCGTCCTTGAAGACGGGAGGAGGCATCCTTCCTATCGGTGATGGCACAGAGGAACTCTCAATGAAAGCACCAATGTCGGTGTCAAAACCGGCGGATATCGGGTAGGGGGTCCCGAACTGTGCGTCTAGGCAGATGGTAATAGGAGACAAGGGACACGATGTTTTACCCAGGTTCGGGCCCTCTTGATGGAGGTAAAACCCTGCGTCCTGCTTGATTGATATTGATATTGTGGATGTTTACAAGAGTGGATCTACCACGAGATCAAGGAGGCTAAACCCTAGAAGCTAGCCTATGGTATGATTGTAATGGTTGTCGTCCTACGGACTAGAGCCATCCGGTTTATATAGACACCGGAGAGGGCTAGTGTTACATAGAGTCGGTTACAATGGTAGGAGATCTACGTATCCGTATCGCCAAGCTTTCCTTCCACGCCAACGAAAGTCCCATCCGGACACGGGACAAAGTCTTCAATCTTGTATCTTCATAGTCTTGGAGTCCGGTCGATGATGATAGTCCGGCCGATGATAGTTCGGCCGATGATGGTAGTCCGGCTATCCGGACACCCCCTAATCCGGGACTCCCTCAAAAGTTATCCCTAAAAAATCACATACTACGGCTGTTGCTCTATCTACATCACACAAAGTATTTAATCATCCACAACCCCGATGACAAGCCAAGCCATTGTTTCATACTTTAGTAATCTCAAACTTTTTCAATTTTCACGCAATATATGAGCGTGAGCCATGGACATAGCACTATATGTGGAATAGAATGGTGGTTGTGGAGAAGAAAAAAAGGAGAAGATAGTCTCACATCAACTAGGCGTATCAATGGGCTATGGATATGCCCATTAATAGATATCAACGTGAGTGAGTAGGGATTCCCATTCAATGGATGCACTAGAGCTATAAATGTATGAAAGATCAACAAAAGAAACTAAGCGGGTGTGCATCCAATTCGCTTTCTCACGAAGACCTAGGGCATTTTGAGGAAGCCCATCATTGGAATATACAAGCCAAGTTCTATAATGAAAAATTCCCACTAGTATATGAAAGTGACAACATAGGAGACTCTCTATCATGAAGATCATGGTGCTACTTTGAAGCACAAGTGTGGTAAAAAGGATAGTAGCATTGTCCCTTCTTTCTTTTTCTCTCATTTTTTTATTTGGCCTTTCTCTTTTTTCATTTGGCCTTTTTTGTAAAGTTTGAAGTCTCATCCCGACATGTGGGGGAATCATTGTCTCCATCATCCTTTCCTCACTGAGACAACGCTCTAATAATGAAGATCATCACACTTTTATTTACTTACAACTCAAGATTACAACTCAATACTTAGAACAAGATATGACTCTATATGAATGCCTCCGGCGGTGTATTGGGATATGCAATGAATCAAGAGTGACATGTATGAAAATTATGAAGGTGGCCTTGCCACAAATACAATGTCTACTACATGATCATGCAAAGAGCAATATGACAATAATGATGCGTGTCATATAAACGAAACGGTGGAAAGTTGCATGGCAATATATCTTGGAATGGCTATGGAAATGCCATAATAGGTATTTATGGTGGCTGTTTTGAGGAAGGTATATGATGGGTGTATGGTACCGGCGAAAGTTGCGCGACACAAGAGAGGCTAGCAATGGTGGAAGGTGAGAGTGCGTGTACTCCATGGACTCAACATTAGTCATAAAGAACTCATATACTTATTGCAAAAATCTACAATCCATTGAAAACAAAGTACTACGGGCATGCTCCTAGGGGGATAGATTTGTAGGAAAAGACCATCGCTCGTCCCCGACAGCCACTCATAAGGAAGACAATCAATAAATAAAATTATGCTCCAACTTCATCACAAAGCGGTTCACCATACGTGCATGCTACGGGAATCTCAAACTTCAACACAAGTATTCTTTAAATTAATAGTAATCCAACTAGCATGACTCTAATATCACCACTTCTATATCTCAAAACAATTATCAAGTATCAAATTGGTCATAGCATCCAATTCACTTTCTATGATAGTTTTTATTATACCCAACTTGGATGCCCGTCATGCTAGGACCAATTTTATAACCATAGAAAATACCATGCTGTTCTAAGAGACTCTCAAAATAATATAAGTGAAGCATGAGAGATCAACAATTTATATAAAATTAAGCCACCACCATGCTCAAAAAGATACAAGTGAAGCACTAGAGCAAAAAATATTTAGCGCAAAAGATATAAGTGAAGCACATAAAGTATTCTAATAAATTCCAATCAAGTGGGTTTCTCCCAAAAGGTGTGTACAGCAAGGATGATTGTGGTAAACTAAAAAGAAAATACTAATATCATACAAGACGCTCCAAGCAAAACACATATCATGTGGTGAATAAAAATATAGCTCCAAGTAAAGTTACCGATAGACGAAGACCAAAGACGGGATGCCTTCCGGGGAATCCCCAAGCTTAGGCTTTTGGTTATCCTTGAATATCTTGGGGTTCCATGGGCATCCCCAAGATTAGGCTCTTGCCACTCCTTATTCCATAATCCATGAAATCTTTACCCCAAACTTGAAAACTTCACAATACAAAACTCAACAGGAAACCTCATAAGCTCTGTTAGTGCAAGAAAGAAAAACCACCACATAAGGTACTGTAATGAACTCATTCCTTATTTATATTGGTGTTAAACCTACTATATTCTAACTTCTCTATGGTTCATACCCCTACATACTAGCCATAGATGCATCAAAATAAGCAAACAACACACGAAAAATAGAATCTGTCAAAAGGAGAATAGTCTGTAGCAATCTGTAACTCTCGAATACTTCTGGAACTCTAAAACTCCTACAAAAATAGGAAGTCCTGGTAAATTTGTCTATTGATCTACAGAAAAAAGAATCAACGCAAAAGTACATTTCTGTGAATTACTAAAATTATTTTCGTGCGCGCAAAGTTTCTGTTTTTCAGAAGAATCAAATTAACTATTACCATATGTTATCCTATAGGTTCTACTTGGCACAAACACTAATTAAAACTTGAAAACACATCTAAACAAAAGGTATATAAATTTTTTATTACTAAACAGAAGCAAAAAAAAAAAAAAAAAATTGGGTTGCCTCCCAACTAGCGCTATCATTTAACGCGCCTAGCTAGGCATAAAAGCGAGGATAGATCTAAGTAGTGCCATCTTTGGCACTCAATTCATATGTAGAGCACTTATATTTTTAGGAGTTTCTTTCTTTTTAGCAAAGATTAAGCTCCTAGGCAAGAAATCAAGAAATTCATTTGAAGCAAAAGCTTCCTTTATGATAGAGAGACAATTGCGGTGAACACTTATTGATTTGAGATCCGCCTTTCCTTACTAGAAGATTCACCCTTATTTTTAGGAAAATACATTAGTTTGGCAATTTTAGTAGGCAGAGTGGAAGTATTTTTTTACGAATGAAAAGGCAGCCCCTAAGTTGCTAATGATATCCTCAAGTTTACCGATTCTTGAAGAATTTTGATCTATTCTTTCGTTAACTATAGGTTCTTTATACTTAAAACTTTTTAGAGTAGCTCCAACCTTAGATCCAAATTGGGTGATTTGATTGTGGATATTTTTATCCAAATTTTCAATTAACTCAATAGTAGCGACTTTAGTTTCAATAATTTCAAGCCTTTGCATGACATGTTCCAAAGTTAAGACAGTTCCATTAACCAAGAGAGGTGATGGACCAAACAAATCTAACATAGCATTATAGGCATCAAAAGTGTGGCTACCTAAGAAATTCCCTCCAATAATGGCATCAGGAATACATCTATTCCAAGGAGTAATGCCTGCATAAAAATTGCGAACGAGGACGGAAGTAGATTGCTTCCTAGTAGATCTATTTTGAGCATTGCAAATTCTATGCCAAGCATCCTTTAAATTTTCTCCCTCCCTTTGTTTAAAATTGAGAACTTTATGATCAGGAGTAGTAACGATAATAGGAGGACTAGCCATAGCGACGAGAAAACAAAAGTTAAACGAAAGAGAGAGGAGATTGGGAAAGAGAGGGTGAATAAAATGGCAAGGGTGAAGTGGGGGAGAGGAACGAGAGGCAAATGGCAAATAATGTAATGCGAGGGAGACGAGTTTGTGATAGGTACTTGGTATGTCTTGACTTGAGCGAAGACCTCCCCGGCAACGGCACCAGAAATCCTTCTTGCCACATCTTGAGCTTGCGTTGGTTTTCCTTGAAGAAGAAAGGGTGATGCAGCAATAGTAGCGTAAGTATTTCCCTTAGTTTTTGAGAACCAAGGTATCAATAAAGTAGGAGGCTCCTCAAAAGTCCCCCGCACCTACACAAACAAACAAGAACTCACAACCAACGCAATAAAGGGGTTGTCAATCACTTCACGGCCACTTGCGAAAGTGAGATCTGATAGAGATAATATGGTAAGATAAATATATTTTTGGTATTTTATGATATAGATTGGAAAAGTAAAGATGCAAATAAAAGTAGATTGAAAGCTTATATGATAAGAGATAGACCAGGGGGCCATAGGTTTCACTAGTGGCTTCTCTCAAGATAGCATAAGTATTACGGTGGGTGAACAAATTACTATTGAGCAATTCATAGAAAAGAGAAAAATTATGAGATTATCTACACATGATCATGTATATAGGCATCACATCCGTGACAAGTAGACCAACTCCTGCCTGCATCTACTACTATTACTCCAAACATCGACCGCTACCAGCATGCATCTAGAGTATTAAATTCATAAAGAACAGAGTAACGCATTAAGAAAGATGACATGATGTAGAGGGATAAACTCATGCAATATGATATAAACCCCATCTTTTTATCCTCCATGCAACAATACAATACGTGGCTTGTTGCCCCTGCTGTCACTAGGAAAGGACACCGCAAGATTGAACCCAAAGCTAAGCACTTCTCCCATTGCAAGAAAGATCAATCTAGTAGGACAAACCAAACTGATAATTCGAAGAGACTTGCAAAGATAACTTAATCACACATAAAATAATTCAGAGGAGATTCAAATATTTCTCATGGATGAACTTGATCATAAACCCACAATTCATAGGATCTCGACAAACACACCGCAAAAATAGTTACATCGAATAGATCTCCAATAAGATCAAGGAGAACTTTGTATTGAGATTCAAAGAGAGAGAAGAAGCCATCTAGCTAATAATTATGGACCCTAAGGTCTGTGGTAAAGTACTCACAACTCATCAGAAGGGCCTTGGAGATGATGTAGAGGCCCTCCGTGGTCGATTCCCCCTCCGGCAGAGCGCCGACAAAGGCTCCAAGATTGGATCTCACGGATACAGAGGTTGCGGCGGTACAATTAGGTTTTCGTGGTTGCTTCGGATGTTTTCGGTGTACATGGGTATATATAGGTGGAAGAAGTAGGTCGGTGGACGCTCGAGGGCCCCACCAGGGTGCGGGGAGCGCCCACCTGTAGGGGGCGCGCCGAGCAGCCTCGTGGCCGCCTCGCTTGTTGCTTGACTTCCACTCCAAGTCTCTAGGTTTGCATTTGTTCCAAAAAGATCATTCCCGAAGGTTTCATCGCGTTTGGAGTCCGTTTGATATTCCTTTTCTTCGATACACTGAAATAGGCGAAAAACAACAATACGGGTTGGGCCTCCGGTTAGTAGGTTAGTCCCAAAAATGATATAAAAGTGTAAAGTAAAGCCCATAAACATCCAAAACTGGTAATATAATAGCATGGAACAATCAAAAACTATAGATACGTAGGAGACGGATTAGCCGACTACGACATCGAGGTCGTAGACAGCGACCACCTGACGCGGGTTATGTCAGAGGTTAAGTGGCCCACCCCAACCCCTCCGGTTCAACCGTCGTCGACCTCATCCATGGCCCCGCTGCTGAACTCCTCTGGATCGCTGTCAAGAATTTGCCGTCCTACATCACCATCGAGCCCGTTTTGTCATTTTTGAAGGACACGTTCTGCGACGTTGTCTTGGGATCCACAGGTTCCAAGTCAGATCTCATCAATGACAACCACGAGGAGGGCACCCTCTCCGGCTCTTCTAAGGGGAAAGATCCCACCTTCTCTTGCAGGGGGAAAGAGCCCATCTGCGACATCAGGGAGGGCACCCTACAGTCGTGCTCTTCCAAGGGGAAGGAGCCCATCTACGACAACATGGAGTGCACCCAGGGTTCGTGCTATTCCCACGGGAACGATCCCATCTGTGACAAATGAGGAAACCCATGATTTGTTTTGTCGTGCCTCTTCATAGGGCGGAACCCATGATTTGTTTTGTCGAGTCCCTTTTGTAGTGTAGTGAGAATATGTCCAGTTTTAATTGCTAAATTTGGTTGTTTGTAGTATGACTTGTTTACTTTAGTTGTTCACTATGTGATGCTCTATATGTGCAACTATTTACTATGTGGTACATTTTCATCAATACCAGTTTTAAACATACCAATAGGAATGCATATATTTGCTTGTTGTTAAGCCTGTTATAGCTAGCATATGCCTCTTTTAAAGTTTTTTGGTTGTTTAGTTGTTTGTAGTTAGCATATGTCTAGATTCAAATGCTATATTTGGTTGTTTGTAGTATGCTTTGTTTATTCCACAATGCGATATTCTATATGTGCAAGTATGAACTATGTAGTTCAATTTCATCAATACCACTATGAATGACTACATTTGGTTGCTGCATGTTGTAGTTAACACGCCTTTCTATTTTTATTTAACAATAACTAGTGTACTTAGGCCGACACAATACCAGTTTGAATGATTATGTTTGCTTGTTGTTAAATGTTAGGCTGTTGCAGTTAACATACCTTTCCAATTGTTTTGCTTAACTAGTGTGCTTAAACCGGCACACTGAAGCTATATTTTGGAGATTATTTTGTCTGTCGTGGATATATTTGGTTGATGTTTAGCCTGTTGTGCTTAACATGCATTTTGATGTACTTACACAGGACAATTTTGGGAACGACTGTTGTTTTCTATCGAGGTTAGTTTCATCCCATGGCTTATATATAATCACTATTCAGGATATTGGTAGCAGGTACCATATAGGCCGGGGGCTTATAAGGGACTAATTGGTGAATCGGACATTCAACTGAATATATCTGTAACCCATTTATCATTAGGTTAACTAGGGCCATATGTAATATATCTGAGGCTAGATAGCAACATGCACTGTACTAAATGTCTATATATGCAATCCTAGGCTACATAGCGACAAGGAAGAGTGTTACCTTAATTTTTGATGATGTCTAGATATACGTAGAAGAGCAGCAACAACAACAACAACAACAACAACGACGACGACGACGACGACATAGCAGCAGTTAATCAGCCGATAATTTGTAAAAATTTGATAAACTCCCTCCGGCCCATAATATAAGATGTTAATTCATCCAATATGTGAGTACATTGGATGTTATATAATGGGACGTAGGGAGTGTTGTACTACATCATTATGCAATTATTGTTTAGCTTCTAATATTAGCTTGGTGCTTTTAGGTACATATGTCATTGGTAAAGATCCGCGCTTCGACCCTTTCTGCATATGGGGCAATGAGATATGGATGAACCAGCATCAAATGAGGAAGTTGATAAAGATTGTTAATAAAACTGGTCAAAACATGGCAATTAAACTATTTGTTTACAGTTTATCCAAGACAACGGCGAATTGCAGGATGGTAAGTAAGAACTCTACATTCTTTACAGTGATTCCCAAAGAAGTTTACTCAAGATTACCTCTCAAACTACATGATTGGTGGGTATGCAAAGGTTAAAGTATTTCTACCAGAACACGATGATTATCTGGATGTTTTCATGAAGACAGTGAAGGATGGGCGGTCAGCCATCACAAGGGGTTGGACTAGAGTCGTGCATGCCTTCTGCATGGAGGAGGGCACAATATGGGCATTCCGCTTCACCTTGTTCAACAACCAAAATCTATTTATCCTCTTTCTTTACTGTCTTTAATAGTACAAGTATACAACTATGGTTCATCATTCTTTATTTGGTGCTTATGTAATTCTTGAAGATATGTACCTGTGAATCAAATAATGAATTGGTTGTTTGAACCCGATGGATATGGATAAAGCTATAGCATACTTTCAAATTCAAAGCAGGTTAAATTTGAAATAACAACAATTAAATTATGGTGAAATTACGCTTTGTAGGTCGTTACGGCGCACATGGTCGTTAAAACAAAAAAAATTGTGATATACACCATAATCCGACGCAGTTCATAGAGAGGAAACGTGTGCTAGCATGCATATAGTTCCCGTTTGCAAACCGTGTGAGATGTCAGACAAAATCACAAACAGTGTAGGCAAACTAAACGTTTGTGATAGTTGCCTTATCGTACACAATTCACAACCATGAACTATTTCTGATGTGGTCCGCATCATAAATGTTGCACCACAAAATAGCGTGTGCGATAGTTGTCATGTACGATGATGTTACGATGGTCCGACATTGTGTAATCCTATCCGAAACTCATACGATGATTAGCTAACCTTCTTAATTAGTTATCGCATATAGTTCGGGAAAAGTGAATGTTTGTGATTGTTTGCTTATCATACACGTTCTATAATCGTGAACCATTTGTGATGGGTCGCGCATCATAAACATAGCACCATAGAATACCAACCATGATGATAATGCGAGCACAAACGAGTTGCAAGGATGGAGCATTTGGGATATTTAAGATATCAAAAACAATTTTATATGGAAAACTGTATGCATCATGGCTTCGTATCCCCGATGGTTTTTGTGTCGTGTGGGAAGGTCCCCCCTATCGCAATCACTCACTTGGCGACGGTTCCAAACGCCATCGCAGAAAGGGGTTAAAACCCATTTGTATAGCACCGTGTTGTACCAATACCCCCCACTTCGATCTAGTGGGAGGTATTCATGCGCACACATGCACTCAAACTATACTATGTAATCTCATCATGATCTATACCATAAGACAAACCAAAAATTAATCTGATCCTAAGTCAAAATAACATCTCTTGCTGTCGGTCAAAGTGATGGACCAAGCGGGCCCATAGATGGATAAGCATCGTCTATAACCATGTGAGTGAGTGCGAGAGGACAACTATCGCTTGCATGTGGGACAATCATACGTATGGAGGTGTGGTTGTGATATTTGAATACCCAGTATAATGCACAACTTTGATGCGACACCTGCCTCGAAAACCATAAAGTCCCCACGGTGTGAGGTTCATGACGCGTAGTATATGCTGGTCCCCTGCCCCCACTTTGACGCGTACTATATACTCCTACCATAAAACAAACAAAAAGAATCATCCTTGTCGGTCAAATTAACCTCTCTCGATATAGGTCAAAGTGATGGACGATGATTCGCGGGACCATGGATGGAAGCGTCGCACGTGAGTGAGTGTCCTAGGACAACCACCGCGTACATGTGTGGCCCAAAGAGGTGTTGTGTGATGTTTGAATACCCAATGCACAACTTTGATGTGGCACCTGCCTTGGAAAGCATAAAGACCCAATACAGAGGTAGGTTCATATATGACATGTAGTATATGATGGTCCCCTCCACCCCCTCCTCGATGCGTACTATATGTACTCCTACCATAACACAAACCAAAAAGAGTCCTCCTTGTTGGTCAAATTAACCTCTCTCGCTGTAGGTCAAAGTGATGGAGAAGGACCTTGCGGGCCCACGAATGGAAAAGCATCGCACGCGAGTGAGCGTCCTAGGACAACCTCCACCTGCATGTGGCCTAAACAGGTGGTGTGTGATGTTTGAATACCCAAAGTACAACTTTGATGTGGCACCTACCTCAAAAACCTGAAAGTCCCCACACAGAATAGGTTCATGATGCGTAGTATATGATGGTCCCCTCGCCCCTCTTCGACGCATCCTATATATACTCCTATCGTAACACAAACAAAAAAATCCTCCTTGTTGGTGAAGTTAACCTCTCTGGTTGTAGGTCAAAGTGATGGACGACGACCTCTCAGCCCCAGTGTCGTGGTATTCTCATGGGGGATGCGATTCGACAGATGCCACAAGGGCTTAGTGTGAGGGCAAGATTGCTGCTGGAATATCCGAGGACGGGTATGCGAGTAGCACACACTAGTTTACCCAGGTTCAGGGCTCTCCGGAGAGATAATACCCCTACTCCTGCATGTCTAGATATATATGTGGGGTGTACATCGGGCAGTACAAAGTGCTCCTGGAGCTGTACCTGGGATCAGTGCCACAGGCATCTGATCTTGTATATATGCAAGTGTGTGGCATGGCTGGCCGTGGCTCTTGTGGTCGAATGAGTATGTGTGCTCATACATGTGTGTATGGATGGATGGGTGGGTGCTTTCTAGATAGCTTATATAGGCTTGGGGGTAGCTTAGGATGTAAGCTAGCTAGTGCCATGGGACAAGTGGCATGGGGAACCTTGCCCATGATGGTGTGGATGTGACGTGCATGCCTCCTTGTCCCTGGTGCACTTTATAAAACAGTTCCCAGGGACAGATATACTGTAGATGATGTTGCTACTACTATTCGTCAACATTTCCAGGTACAACTCTCTTGTCGGTGTAGGCGGTTGACTTAGGGCAGCCGACCGGTTGGCGCAGTCAGCAGCCGGCTGGCTGGATCAGCCAGACGGGGAGCAAGCCGGGTGGCGAGTCCGTCCGGGCAGTCAGACAGGGGGCCGCCTGGGCGGCCTGAGCAGTCGGACTGAGGGGGCTAGCTAGCCCTGATGTCTTGAAATATTGTATTGCCGTCTTCGGGGTACCCATGGCCAATTGCCTAGATAGTAGCCTCTGAACCTCTGGGCAACTTGGCAAAGTTGGGCAGAGGTTTTTTTGCAGGTGTTGATGTAGAAAATGTCGATGACGGCCGGCTGCAGGCCACAGCCGGCGTAGCTTGCTTCTAGTGGGGGCGCGTCAGTGCACCCGCTGGGTGAAGCCTCCGAGCCTCCGGGCAACTTGGAAAAGTTGGGCGGAGGCTTTTCGCATTTGTTGGTGCAGATGATGGCGTCGAGGGTGCCGGGCGCGGACACGAAGTCCGCCGGTTGGTGCTGTCGGGCGCGGACGCGGGGTCTGCCGACTGAAGCTGTCGGGCATGGACGCGGGCCCCGCCAACTGATGCTGTTGCTGACAGCTATCTGCGGGCTGCAGCCGGCGCGACTTGCTTCCAGTGGGGGCACGCCGGCTCACCCAATGGGTGTAGCCTCCGAGCAGCCGAGTGAGGAGGCGGGTTCCCCACGGAAATGATCTTGCAAAAAGAAAAGTTAGTCTGCGCAGATATATCAAATGTTTGCTTTTAGCATTGCAAGTTTCATGCAGAGGGTGCCGACTCGGTTTCGTGTGAGCCCCCTTCAATCTTTTCATGTTCCCTCCACTCTTTGGCTTGCGCTCTCGCTTGCTGGACAGCCGCTCTGCGGTCTGTGGCTGAGAGTGGGCCGCGGAGTGGACTGTACAACACTCAGACTCTGGGAGCGAATTTAACCGAGCAGATACTCATAAAGGAAACGGTCGGGTCGCCCGAACCATTTTTCTTTTCGGACGTTGTCAGGACCCCGACTCGATGTCACATCGATCTAGCCGGTAACACCTCATATCACTTTGCGGCCTCACGCACGGTATCCCCACGGGTGTCGCCTTACCTTTGCCCGGGATCGTTTGCGCATTTTGGCTCACGTATATGATAGTGTCGCTAGCATCCATATGATAAAGAGCCCGGGCTGACATGACTAGTCGTAAACCCAAAGTGGCATAGACTTACAGGGACAGGCATCCATGACCCAGCTTCGAACGTGTCGGTCATCAGCAAGTGGGTCCGGGCTGTAGCACTGGGCTAGCAGGACTCCGGTAAACCGGGCTGTAGCGGGCTAACAGGACTCCGGTACTCAAAGCGTGACATTTCCCCGAAGGGACAGACACAGGAACGAAGAAGGACACATGCCGGCTAGCCTAAGTGTTCCAGAGCAGTAGCAAGCTACCATGGCTCAGCGGTAACACTAGGAGACATTTCCCGGTAAGAGAGGCTACTAAAGATAAACAACTAGATAGTCAGATCCCACACATACCAAGCATTTCAATCATACACACAATATGCTCGATATGTGCAATACAACGAAGCATCACAACATGACTCTACGACACAAGTACTTTATTTAAGGCTCAGGGAGCCATATATAACATACACAAGGTACGGGTCACACGACCCAGCATTCAAGTCATACAGTCATACAAACCAGCAGCGGAAGTAACTTGTCTGAGTACAGACAACTAGTAAAATAAAAGAGGCTTGGGAAGCCTACTATACTACGTGGTCCTTCACAAGCTCAGGGTCACCACCTGGGTCTTTAGCCTACTCGTTGATGTCAACGTCTACATAGAACCCATCAGAAGGGGTTGCAGCGTCTTCTGAAAAATGTAAATTATAGCAACATGAGTTCAAAGGTACTCAGCAAGACTTACATCAGATCCTACATACATGCATATTATCAAGAAGGGTTGGTGGAGTTATTGCAGCAAGCCAGCTTTGACTCTTGGCTAGGCTAACCTACGAGACTCCAACTTGAAATGGTTTTTCGCACACGAGTCCACTACTCACCACTTCAATACACTACCGAGGATCCACCTCCGTCTTCCTACGGAAGAGCCATCCTCGACACTCACACTTATCTTGAGACTTTTAGTAGTTTCCATTTACTTGTCTATGAACTGTATAGGCAACCAAGTAGTCCTTTACCGCGGACGCGGCTATTCGAATAGATCATGATAACCCTGCAGGGGTGTACTTCTTCATACATGTTTCCACCACTTAGCGTCTGCACACGATATGTGCTCGGCAGACTTCAAGCGAAAGCCGACGTGGGTGTAGACCACGACCTACCTAAACACTTAAGCCTCTAGTCCAGGTTTATCGCCTATCCAGGTTCCATCCGCAGGGAGTCCGGCCGAGGTTTCCCATACGGCCCCGAACGATGTGAACAGGGTTCCCGAGATACCTAACGGGTATTCGGTACACCCGGCCACGTACCTACCGCATCACAGCCCACCCCTACGGTCAGCGCTGTCCACGGCCTCCAGTAGACTACAAACACCAGAAACTACTTGCAACTCCTGGACAGAGAGCTAGGGTGAATAAGAAGTCGAGCGGGGTCATATTTCAGGGCCCAATGCATGGTAGTAGCTGTATCTTAAATCACACATACAGATCTCAGTGCTTAAGGTCGGCTTCAACGAAACAACCCACCATGTACTCCTACATGGCCTCTCATCGATACCTTTACCAAATCGTGTTCACCACACCACTCTCATTACCGACATAATCATTTCACTCTAGCCCATCACCCAGATGAACCAGACCTGACACGACTCTAAGCATAGCAGGCATAGCAAGGTAGGAACAACACATACATATGGCTCAATCAACTCCTACACATGCTAGTGGGTTTCATCTAGTTACTGTGGCAATGACAGATCATGAAGAGGAAATGGGTTCAACTACCATAGCACACAGCAGTTTGAAACGCGTTGTCTTAATGCAGTAAAAGAGAGCAGGAGCGAGAACATGGGATTGTATCGATATGATCAAATGGTTGGTTGCTTGCCTGATGGTTCGATGCACTGATACGGTTCTTCGTTAGGGTAATCATGGTACTCCTCGGAGGCAGAACCTGTCGCAAAGGACACCGATACACAACCATCACCAAACAATGTGCAACAATATGATGCATGCATGAAACATGGCAATATGAGTGTGTTGGGATAATGCAACTAAAACCAGAAGGGTTTGAACCAATTTGAATCAAAGATTCAAATTTCAAACTCAAACATGGCCTTTTAAAGTACTTTTCCTTGTTCTGTTTAAAACATCAATTTAACTTGTTTGATCATGCATGAAAATAGTACAGATGGATAGATTGGATTTTTCCGATCATTTTTCATATATAATTTGTCTAATTTGGAGTTACAGAATAAAAGTTATGAATTTTTGAAGTTTAAATAATATTCTGGAATTTCCTGATTTAAATTAAATCCAGAAATATATATATTGCGCCAGCATGACGTCAGCATGACGTCAGTGGTCAACTGCGGCTGGCTGAGGTCAAACCTGACGTGTGGGGTCCACACGTCAGTGACAGGGGGGTTTAACAGGGTTAATTTAATTCTAATTAGGAATTAGTGGCGCTGGGGCCCACTGGTCAGTGTCAGGGGGGGTAGTTAGTTTAACTAATTCGGTTAGTGCTAATCCTAATTAGCTAACAGGGCTGGGCCCACCTGTCAGGGACACAGGGGGGTGTCCTGCCGTGGTCAAGGTGGGTCAAACCCACCGGCGACATGACGCCGGCGAGGCCCGAGACGGCGGCGCGATGCGGAAACGCGCTACAGGGCACGGGCGAGGCCGTGCTTGGGCTCGTTGGAGAGCCCTTGCTCCCGCGCGTCGAACGGTGGTGGTGGCCGTGCCTGAGGTGGCCGGTACAGACGACGGCGAGCTCGCGAGCGGCGGCCGGAGTTCGGCCAACGGCGGGTTAGGCGATGCAGGGCGCTAGGGGAGGCGTTGGTGCGTGCTACGTGCTCCTGGTGAGGTGTGGAGCACGATGGTGTGCTCGGCTTCGAGCTACAACGGCTCCAGCCACGGCGGCGACGAGGCACGGCGGCGGCGAGCTTCCGAGATCAAGGGGGCGGCAGCTACAGGATGCTAGGGACGACGGGGCAAGGGGGAATCGGGTCAGTGGCTCACCGCGGAGCTGCAGGGATGGTTAGCGGGCTCGGGGACGTCCGGTGGCTCTCGATTCGACGGCGACGATCTCCGGTGGCCGAGGAGGGGAACGGCGACGTGGGCGGCGATGCAGGGCTTCCCGAGGGGCTTGGCTTGGTGGGGAGGAAGAGGGGGTCGAGGTGGAGCTCCTGAGCTCAACGGAGGGGCGAGGGGTGGCCGGAGACGGCTGCTATGGCGAACGGCGGCGATGGTGGTGTTCGGCCGTGAGAGAGAGAGCGAGGGAGAGGAGGGAAGAACCGCGGGAGAGTGAGAGAGAGCAAGGGGGAGGGCGTGGCGTCGTCCGGGGCATCGAGACGAGGAGGGGAGGGCAGGCAGGCAGGCGAGCAGGTGGCATGGCGCGGTGGCGCGCGCGCGCGCCGGCCACACTCCCCTCCCTCTGTCGAGGACGAAGACGACAGAGGAGGGAGGCGGGCTGGGCCGCCTGCTGGTTGGGCCGGCCAGCTGGCTGGGCTGCACAGGGAGGAGCCCAGGTAAGCTCCTCCTTTTATTTATTTTTCTTTTTCTAATTTCTGACATTTGTTTTGATGTAAATAAAATATTAAATCATTTATTTACCTTATGCCAATTTTTGCAGGGGCTAGATATATTACTCCAGAGCTCCTTTATAATTGGCATAATATTTGGACATATATTAATATATATAACTAATATATTTCCAATGCAAATATTTATGCATTAATTCCAAATGCCCAAAATAAAAACCTATGAGCTCTTAAAAATATTGGTTTGATTTTTATCTTTGTCCAATATTTTCAGAGAGCAACATGAGCATTTTCTTGGACCTTTTTGGAGAAATTTTTATTTGGATCATTTTCAGAAATGATTCTGAGGGTTTCACAAATCCCCATTTCAAATTAAATGGAATTTTAAACATGATGCACACACTCTGATGCATGACTAGCTAGGGTGTGACAACTCACCCCCACTCAAAAGAATCTCGTCCCGAGATTTGGGTTCCTCCGGGAAGAAGGCGGGATACTCAAGTCGAAGACGATCCTCCCTTTCCCAAGTTGCTTCATCCTCAGAATGGTGCGACCATTGAACTTTGAGAAACTTGATATTATGACGTCGGGTGGTACGTTCGGCCTGATCGAGGATATGAATGGGGTACTCTCGATATGTAAGATTATCTTGGAGATCAAGCGTTTCGTGGTCCACTCCACGGATAGGATCCGAGAAGCAACGCCTGAGTTGAGAAACGTGGAAGACATCGTGGACTCTGGAGAGGTGCGGAGGTAGTTCCAACTGGTAGGCAACTTCTCCTCGTTTGGCGAGAATGCGAAAAGGTCCAATGTAACAAGGAGCCAATTTTCCTTTGATACCGAAACGATGGGTTCCCTTCAGAGGGGTGACCCGAAGATAAGCCTTCTCGTCAACCTCGAAAGTCATAGCCTTATGTTTTCGGTCATATTGACTCTTTTGACGAGATTGGGCTGTTTTAAACTTTTCACGAACGATACGAACTTGTTCTTCTGCTTCCTGAATCATATCCGGGCCAAAGAATTGTCTTTCCCCGGTCTCTGACCAGTTAAGGGGTGTTCGACACCGTCGTCCATAGAGAACTTCAAAAGGGGCTTTACCCAAGCTAGATTGATAGCTGTTGTTGTAAGCGAATTCGGCAAATGGAAGGCACTTCTCCCAGTCCATTCCGAATGAGATAACAGAGGCTCGAAGCATGTCTTCTAGAATTTGGTTGACGCGTTCCACTTGACCACTTGACTGAGGGTGGAAAGCGGTGCTAAAGGAGAGACGAGTCCCCATAGCATTTTGGAAACTTTCCCAAAATCGAGAGGTGAAAAGACTTCCTCGATCCGAGTTAATTTCCAAAGGAACACCATGAAGAGACACTATACGGGAGATGTATAAGTCTGCCAGCTGACTAGCGGTTATACTCTCACGAACAGGTAGGAAATGGGCTACTTCGGAAAGACGATCGACAACGACGAAGATAGCATTATTCCCTCTCTTGGTCCTGGGAAAACCGGTAATGAAATCCATACCAATTTTATCCCATTTCCATTCAGGAATAGCTAAGGGTTGAAGGGTGCCAGCAGGCCGTTGATGCTCTGCTTTTACACGACGACAGACGTCGCAATTAGCAATATACTGAGCAATTTCTCTCTTCATCCTAGTCCACCAGAACCTCTGGCGTAGGTCCTGATACATCTTAGTACTACCGGGATGAATGGTGAGAGGAGATTCATGAGCCTCCTTAAGGATCAACTGCCGTAGATGCTGATTCTTGGGAACCACTAGACGGTTCTCAAAGTACACAACACCATGATCATTTGTGGAGAAACAACTAGCACCTCCGCTAGCAATGTTCTCCTTGATTTTAGATATTCCCTTATCTCGCTTTTGGGCAGCGATGATTTGATCCGTAAGAGTAGGTTTTGCTACCAAGGTGGAAAGAAAACCTTGAGGTACAATGTGAAGGTTAAGCTTCCGAAATTCCTCATGGAGAAGCGGTTGACTTTGTTGTAACATCAGGTTGTTACAATAAGATTTACGACTTAGCGCATCAGCCATGACGTTGGCTTTCCCTGGGGTGTAGGTTATTCCTAAGTCGAAGTCTGTGATCAATTCAACCCAACGTCTTTGCCTGAGATTCAGATCTGGTTGGGTGGAAATGTACTTCAGACTTTGGTGATCAGTGAATATCTCGCAACGGTTACCGAGGAGGTAATGCCGCCAGGTCTTAAGTGCATAGACTACGGCTGCAAGCTCTAGATCATGAGTAGGATAATTCTCCTTATGTGGGTGCAATTGCCGTGAAGCGTAGGCAATTACGTGTCAATCTTGCATGAGAATGCAACCTAGTCCTTGTCGCGAGGCGTCGCAGTAGATAACAAAGTCCTTGGAGAAGTCTGGCGGTACCAGTACGGGAGCAGAGGTCAGGCGTCTTTTCAGCTCCTGAAAGCTGTGCTCACACTGTGGAGTCCATTCGAACTTCTTATCTTTCTTGAGGAGTTTGGTTAGAGGCTTAGCAACCTTGGAGAAGTTCTCGACAAAGCGACGACAATAGCTCGCTAAGCCCAGAAAACTCCGAACTTGCTTGACCGATTCAGGTGGAGTCCAATTAAGGACGGCTTGAACTCGCTCAGGGTTAACAGCAATACCTTTACCAGATATTACATGACCCAGATAGGTCACTTCTGACAACCAGAATTCACATTTAGAAAATTTGGCATAAAGGCGATGCTCTCGAAGTTTCTTCAACACTAGCCTTAGATGTTCGGCATGTTCTTCCTCATTCTTGGAGTAGATGAGTATATCATCGAGGTAAACCACGACGAATTTATCCAAATACTCCATGAAGATTGAGTTCATTAACCGAGAAAAGGTGGCTGGAGCGTTGGTTAAACCGAAGGACATGACGGTGTACTCGTATTGGCCATAACGAGTAACAAAGGCCGTTTTAGGAATGTCCCCGTTTCTGATTTTGATTTGATGGTAGCCCAACCTCAAATCTATCTTGGAGAAGACTGAGGATCCAGCGAGCTGATCATAAAGGTCGTTGATCCTGGGGAGTGGATATTTGTTCTTGATTGTGACCAAGTTGACAGGTCGGTAATCTACAACCATCCGGTCCGTACCATCCTTCTTCTTGACGAAGAGGACGGGGCAAGCCCACGGAGATGAACTAGGTCGGATGAAACCCTTTTTCAAGGACTCATCGAGTTGTTTCTTAAGCTCAGCTAGTTCTAGTGGTGCCATCTTATAGGGTCTTCTAGCAATCGGAACGGTTCCTGGAATGAGGTCTATTACGAACTCAACATCCCTGCCAGGTGGAACACCTGGCAATTCCTCTGGGAAGACATCCGGGAAGTCACAGACTACCGGAACGTCCTCAAGGTCTGGCAAAGGGCTAGCGTTAAGAGAATATAATTGTCGCTTGGCTAATCGGGTCAAGACATTGACTATCTTGCCCGAAGGGTGAGTGAGTTGAACAGTCCTAGAGAAGCAATCAATTTTGGCATGATGAGCTGACATCCAGTCCATACCCAAAATGATATTAATATCTGAAAGTTTGAGAGCTATCAAAGATGCAAGGAAAACAAGTCTGTCGACTTGGATTTCATTTCCATAACTTACCCTGGAGGTCTGCCATCTAGAACCCGGAGTAGAAATTTCCATAGTGGATGGCATGTCACAGAATGCGGTGTTATGCAAACGAGCATAGTTCTCGGATATAAATGAATGAGAGGCTCCTGTATCGAAAAGAACAGATGCCGGGTGGCAATTAACAAGGAGCATACCGAGAACGACGTTGGGATCCTCTTGAGCTTCTTCGGCAGAGATACAGTTGACTTGGCCACGTGTAGCGGTGGCCGGCTTGGCGTGGAATACTTTTCCTGTCGGCTTGCCACGGCCAACAGCTTTAGCAGACTGGTTGGGGTTGGTCTGGGGACACTCACGCATATAGTGGCCAGATTCTCCACACTTGAAACAAGTCACGGAACTGGTACGTGGAGGAGCATTGTTAGTTGGACCCCCATAGGGCTTGGCTGGAGCAGACTGTTGAACAGGGTGAGGCGCCTGGAAAGATGGCCTCGGTGTGAACCTGGGTGGCAGGGCGGTGTTGGGCACCCACACGCGGCGCTTCTGAGGACCAGCACCGGATGAGGAACCCATGTCACGACCATGCTTGCGTGTTGCGTCATAGTCAGTCTGACTAGTTTCAGCACTGATGGCTTTGTTGACAAGTTTCTGAAAAGATGTGCACTCATGCAGACGGAGGTCGCGACGAAGCTCAGGACTAAGCCCCTTACGGAACCTTGCTTGCTTCTTGGCATCAGTAGACACTTCCTCAGTTGCATATCGTGCGAGGTTACCAAACTCCCTGCTGTAAACATCCACAGAAAGTCGGCCTTGGGTGAAACTGCAAAATTCCTCACGTTTACGGTCCATGAGACCCTCCGGAATGTGATGTTCACGGAAAGCCTCGCTGAATTCAGCCCAAGTAGTGACATGGCCCGCTGGGCGCATAGCTCCATAATTCTCCCACCATAGACTGGCGGGGCCTTCAAGATGATATGCAACAAAGGTGACCTTGTCAGCCTCCGCTACCAGCGCGGAACGCAGTTTGTGAGAGATACTTCGAAGCCAGTCATCAGCGTCGAGAGGCTCGACGGAGTGGTGGAACGTGGGTGGTTGTAATTTGATAAAATCACTGAGTGACACCACGTTAGTCCTCTGATGGTGTGCCGTGTTTTGTTCAATACGCTCCAACAAACGGTTGGTCTCCCGCTTGTTTCTCTCAGCTTCCATCATAACCTCGGCTAGGGAAGGAGGATGAGGCAGATTTGCATCCCTGACTTCACTGCCTTCGGCCTACTCTTGAGGAGCAGGGTTAGCGCGCGTGTTGACCATCCTAGGTAAACAAGACAATGATTTAGTCAGGATGATAAAATTCCGACATAGGATATAAAATGTAAGGAATAACTCGAAATGCAAGATGATCATCCGTATGACATGGTAGATACAGAAACTGCTTCTTTTATTCCATTGTCATACACACCATACAGGGTTTAGTACAAGACCAAACAAAGTACTATTACGGTGAAAAGAGGATTACATCTCATCGGAGGCATTCCAAGCTCCTATACATTATTTTTCTACACCTCCGGAAAGATTACAACTAGGTCATATCCCACGAGTCACGCAGGAGGATAGACGACACAGCTAGTGCAAACTAGTGATACTACCACTAACTCAGACCGATCCGTAGTAGTCCTCGTAGAAGTCACCTCCATAGCCTGGAAACTCAACATGATCATCCGGAAACAGACGATCTCGCGGAGCTTGTGGACCATAGGGGCTAGGATGAGGTCTTGGACCAACAGACGGTGGCCTGCGGGGACCGCGAGGTCGGGTGATGCCTCCTACATCACGCCAACCCATCACGTCTGGCAGAGCAGATCTCACAGGATAGAGATCGCGCATATCTGAATATCCAGCTTGCACCGCCGGTGCGAACTGAGTCAATGTGGCCCAGTAGTCAGCACGGGTATTGAAGAGCTCTAGCCTCAAGGCCCGATTTTCACGGTCCTTATCCTCGAGCATCTCAGCAGTGGTGCGAGTCCGTGAATCCTCCTGGGTGGGGTCAGCATAGATAGCCTGGAGATACCCTTGTGCTCCCGGAAGTGATCCTGGCATATACCGGAAATCAGAGTCCCGAAATAGACCAGATCTGACTCGCATAATGGTCATCATAGAGTAGGCGGCGTCCTGCACAGCCATTTCAATAGTAACCCCGAGTCCATAGGAGCAGTGAAGGGGCTCGGTGGACATAGGAGCAGCAAAGGCATTAGAATTTCTAGCAAAATTTCGGCAGCATAACAGCTGTAAATGCTCAAGAAGGATTTTGAGACATTTGACAAAGGATTTCATACACACTCAACATCATCATATCAAAGTTCTGAATCCATTCTAACAACATAATGTGGTAGTAGAACTGAACTAGGCTTGTATCCATCAAACTTATAAGGTACTACAGATTAGTAACACGTGATCCTGATAGAGAGAATAGATCCTAATTCCTTAACCCCCGGTGGAAGAATAGACTGACTCAGATCAGAATGTCATAAGATAAAGGAGTAAAAGAGCCTTACGTTCCAACCCACAAACAATTCCCCTACATATAACTAAAGAATTTCTAGACTCAACATTGACCAGTTTGGCTTGGAGAACCTACAGGCAGCCCGGCTCTGATGCCAACGCTGTCAGGACCCCGACTCGATGTCACATCGATCTAGCCGGTAACACCTCATATCACTTTGCGGCCTCACGCACGGTATCCCCACGGGTGTCGCCTTACCTTTGCCCGGGACCGTTTGCGCATTTTGGCTCACGTATATGATAGTGTCGCTAGCATCCATATGATAAAGAGCCCGGGCTGACATGACTAGTCGTAAACCCAAAGTGGCACAGACTTACAGGGACAGGCATCCATGACCCAGCTTCGAACGTGTCGGTCATCAGCAAGTGGGTCCGGGCTGTAGCACTGGGCTAGCAGGACTCCGGTAAACCGGGCTGTAGCGGGCTAACAGGACTTCGGTACTCAAAGCGTGACATTTCCCCGAAGGGACAGACACAGGAACGAAGAAGGACACATGCCGGCCAGCCTAAGTGTTCCAGAGCAGTAGCAAGCTACCATGGCTCAGCGGTAACACTAGGAGACATTTCCCGGTAAGAGAGGCT
The DNA here is from genome assembly GCF_002162155.2 of Triticum dicoccoides. Lineage (NCBI taxonomy): Eukaryota > Viridiplantae > Streptophyta > Magnoliopsida > Poales > Poaceae > Triticum > Triticum dicoccoides. The sequence continues at coordinate 163,684,041 of NC_041383.1, forward strand.
ACTAAAGATAAACAACTAGATAGTCAGATCCCACACATACCAAGCATTTCAATCATACACACAATATGCTCGATATGTGCAATACAACGAAGCATCACAACATGACTCTACGACACAAGTACTTTATTTAAGGCTCAGGGAGCCATACATAACATACACAAGGTACGGGTCACACGACCCAGCATTCAAGTCATACAGTCATACAAACCAGCAGCGGAAGTAACTTGTCTGAGTACAGACAACTAGTAAAATAAAAGAGGCTTGGGAAGCCTACTATACTACGTGGTCCTTCACAAGCTCAGGGTCACCACCTGGGCCTTTAGCCTACTCGTTGATGTCAACGTCTACATAGAACCCATCAGAAGGGGTTGCAGCGTCTTCTGAAAAATGTAAATTATAGCAACATGAGTACAAAGGTACTCAGCAAGACTTACATCAGATCCTACATACATGCATATTATCAAGAAGGGTTGGTGGAGTTATTGCAGCAAGCCAGCTTTGACTCTTGGCTAGGCTAACCTACGAGACTCCAACTTGAAATGGTTTTTCGCACACGAGTCCACTACTCACCACTTCAATACACTACCGAGGATCCACCTCCGTCTTCCTACGGAAGAGCCATCCTCGACACTCACACTTATCTTGAGACTTTTAGTAGTTTCCATTTACTTGTCTATGAACTGTATAGGCAACCAAGTAGTCCTTTACCGCGGACGCGGCTATTCGAATAGATCATGATAACCCTGCAGGGGTGTACTTCTTCATACATGTTTCCACCACTTAGCGTCTGCACACGATATGTGCTCGGCAGACTTCAAGCGAAAGCCGACGTGGGTGTAGACCACGACCTACCTAAACACTTAAGCCTCTAGTCCAGGTTTATCGCCTATCCAGGTTCCATCCGCAGGGAGTCCGGCCGAGGTTTCCCATACGGCCCCGAACGATGTGAACAGGGTTCCCGAGATACCTAACGGGTATTCGGTACACCCGGCCACGTACCTACCGCATCACAGCCCACCCCTATGGTCAGCGCTGTCCACGGCCTCCAGTAGACTACAAACACCAGAAACTACTTGCAACTCCTGGACAGAGAGCTAGGGTGAATAAGAAGTCGAGCGGGGTCATATTTCAGGGCCCAATGCATGGTAGTAGCTGTATCTTAAATCACACATACAGATCTCAGTGCTTAAGGTCGGCTTCAATGAAACAACCCACCATGTACTCCTACATGGCCTCTCATCGATACCTTTACCAAATCGTGTTCACCACACCACTCTCATTACTGACATAATCATTTCACTCTAGCCCATCACCCAGATGAACCAGACCTGACACGACTCTAAGCATAGCAGGCATAGCAAGGTAGGAACAACACATACATATGGCTCAATCAACTCCTACACATGCTAGTGGGTTTCATCTAGTTACTGTGGCAATGACAGGTCATGCAGAGGAAATGGGTTCAACTACCGTAGCACACAGCAGTTTGAAACGCGTTGTCTTAATGCAGTAAAAGAGAGCAGGAGCGAGAACATGGGATTGTATCGATATGATCAAATGGTTGGTTGCTTGCCTGATGGTTCGATGCACTGATACGGTTCTTCGTTAGGGTAATCACGATACTCCTCGGAGGCAGAACCTGTCGCAAAGGACACCGATACACTACCATCACCAAACAATGTGCAACAATATGATGCATGCATGAAACATGGCAATATGAGTGTGTTGGGCTAATGCAACTAAAACCAGAAGGGTTTGAACCAATTTGAATCAAAGATTCAAATTTCAAACTCAAACATGGCCTTTTAAAGTACTTTTCCTTGTTCTGCTTAAAACATCAATTTAACTTGTTTGATCATGCATGAAAATAGTACAGATGGATAGATTGGATTTTTCTGATCATTTTTCATATATAATTTGTCTAATTTGGAGTTACAGAATAAAAGTTATGAATTTTTGAAGTTTAAATAATATTCTGGAATTTCCTGATTTAAATTAAATCCAGAAATATATATATTGCGCCAGCATGACGTCAGCATGACGTCAGTGGTCAACTGCGGCTGGCTGGGGTCAAACCTGACGTGTGGGGTCCACACGTCAGTGACAGGGGGGTTTAACAGGGTTAATTTAATTCTAATTAGGAATTAGTGGCGCTGGGGCCCACTGGTCAGTGTCAGGGGGGGTAGTTAGTTTAACTAATTCGGTTAGTGCTAATCCTAATTAGCTAGCAGGGCTGGGCCCACCTGTCAGGGACACAGGGGGGTGTCCTGCCGTGGTCAAGGTGGGTCAAACCCACCGGCGACATGACGCCGGCGAGGCCCGAGACGGCGGCGCGATGCGGAAACGTGCTACAGGGCACGGGCGAGGCCGTGCTTGGGCTCGTTGGAGAGCCCTTGCTCCCGCGCGTCGAACGGTGGTGGTGGCCGTGCCGAACGACGGCGAGCTCGCGAGCGGCGGCCGGAGTTCGGCCAACGGCGGGTTAGGCGATGCAGGGCGCTAGGGGAGGCGTTGGTGCGTGCTACGTGCTCCTGGTGAGGTGTGGAGCACGATGGTGTGCTAGGCTTCGAGCTACAACGGCTCCAGCCACGGCGGCGACGAGGCACGGCGGCGGCGAGCTTCGGAGCTCAAGGGGGATGGTTAGCGGGCTCGGGACGTCCGGTGGCTCTCAATTCGACGGCGACGATCTCCGGTGGCCGAGGAGGGGAACGGCGACGTGGGCGGCGATGCAGGGCTTCCCGAGGGGCTTGGCTTGGTGGGGAGGAAGAGGGGGTCGAGGCGGAGCTCCTGAGCTCAACGGAGGGGCGAGGGGTGGCCGGAGACGGCTGCTATGGCGAATGGCGGTGATGGTGGTGTTCGGCCGTGAGAGAGAGAGCGAGGGAGAGGAGGGAAGAACCGCGGGAGAGTGAGAGAGAGCAGGGGGGAGGGCGTGGCGTCGTCCGGGGCATCGAGACGAGGAGGGGAGGGCAGGCAGGCAGGCGAGCAGGTGGCGTGGCGCGGTGGCGCGCGCGCGCCGGCCACACTCCCCTCCCTCTGTCGAGGACGAAGACGACAGAGGAGGGAGGCGGGCTGGGCCGCCTGCTGGTTGGGCCGACCAGCTGGCTGGGCTGCACAGGGAGGAGCCCAGGTAAGCTCCTCCTTTTATTTATTTTTCTTTTTCTAATTTCTGACATTTGTTTTGATTTAAATAAAATATTAAATCATTTATTTACCTTATGCCAATTGGGGCTAGATATATTACTCCAGAGCTCCTTTATAATTGGCATAATATTTGGACATATATTAATATATATAACTAATATATTTCCAATGCAAATATTTATGCATTAATTCCAAATGCCCAAAATAAAAACCTATGAGCTCTTAAAAATATTGGTTTGATTTTTATCTCTGTCCAATATTTTCAGAGAGCAACATGAGCATTTTCTTGGACCTTTTTGGAGAAATTTTTATTTGGATCATTTTCAGAAATGATTCTGAGCGTTTCACAAATCCCCATTTCAAATTAAATGGAATTTTAAACATGATGCATGACTAGCTAGGGTGTGACAGACGTTTTTCGCGTGGGTGGCCTCGAGCGTTCGCTCTTGGTAGCCGGACAGCCGCTCTGTGGTCTGTAACTAAAAGTGAGCCTTTGGTACCACGCACACTACTAAGCCGTCTACGGGAACAAACGCCTCAGGCCAAGCGGCCAGGCTCCGGGCCAACTCTGGCTGGCGCCGGGCAAATAGTGGTGCAACAGTAAAATAAAGGCGGATGTGGTCCCTGAGTGTCGCTCGGGGTTATCCGGGTTTGCATTCGGTGCGAAAATATGCGGGTGAGGAGCTCACATTGTTTTTGGCACAGCCGGGGTGGAGACGATCTCCGGCAGGCGGCCCGAGCCTTCGGGCGCTTGAGGGATGCCCCAGCCGGTCAGGCCCATCCGGCCAGGCGGCGGAGCGGGATACGGCCTACCCGGCGCTCCAGCCGGCAAGGTGTTGAAGCAGACAGTGGACGATCCGGCCGTGCAGCCGGCCATGCATGTACGCACGTGCTTCGCATGTAATTTTTCTCATCCGGCTGAGCAGTCGGACGCAACATTCTCTCTTTCTCGTTTTCTTTTTTCTTTCTTTTCAGCCGGCTTGGGCACTTCTCTTTTTTTTTCTTTTGCCCAAGCAGCCGGATGGATCACGTGAGTAGCCGACCGTTTATATTTTTCTTCTTCAGCTGGCCCTGGGTAACCGGATGCATGCACCCCCTTTTTCTTTTTCAGCCGGCCGTGGGCAGCCGAATGGCGGGAGCCGGCAGCGGGCGAGTGGCGAGCCGGCAGCCAGGCAGGCAGGCTTGGTTGTGGGAGAAGCCGGCGGTCCAGGTTGTAGGGGAGCCGGTCGTCCGGGTTGCGGGTAGCCGACCTGCGTGAAGCCTGCAGGCGGCTCGGAACAGGCGGTGCGCGGAGGCGGCGGTGGGGAGCCGGAGCAGAGCAATCGAAGTCCGGGAGATGGGCAGCCGGCGTCCGGGAGTTGGGCAGAATGCGCGGGGGCGAAGTCGGCGCCTGGCGGAGGTGCTAAGCAGGCGGCCACAGCAGGCGGCGTCGCAGAGGAGCACGCGGCCGGGCTTGAGCAACCGGCGGGAGGATTGCAGGCGCGCACGCGACAAACGGAAGGCCAGCGCGGTAGGCGGCAGGGGCAGAGTGATGCCGGCCTGAGCGTGATGCCTGGTGCTGGGGAGGCACAGTCGGCCGCAGTGCGGGCAGAGCTGGCAGCCGAGTGGATTGACTCGGGAGAGAGCGCGCGGGATGGAGGCAGATGCACGGGCCGGCCGGGACGCGGCACGGGCTCGAACCAGCATAGAGGACCCGACGATGGGTGTCCCAGGCGCGCGCGGACCTGTCGCGAGCGGGTGGAGCCAACGCACAGACGCGCTGATCCGTGGAAGTGCGGAGAGGCTATGCAGCTGGTACAGGGAGCTTGTCAGCCAGGAGGAAAGGCAGGGAGCAGCGCGGGCGAGCAACGCGCACACGCACATGAAGGCCGAGCGACGTGCGAGGAGGACCCACAGGCGTGGGCGTGCGCGTGCCCGCTTTCATCCGGAGACTGTACGAGTTTGCATGGGCAGTGTTTTTAGCTAGAGTACAACCAGTGTATGGGCAGTGTTCAACCACTGTATGATATGGGATCAGTGTATTGTATGGTTTTATGGCAAATTTGACAATTTTGACCTGTGGATAAAATCATTTCGCAAAATGAACTGTCCCTAAAAAAATTCACTCAGCTAACCTTTTTGAGTGGGACCCGACACAAAGGTGCCACATTACACTGTGTAGTGCCTGAATGACAGGTGTTGCACGCCTAGCCACCATCGCACCCGTGTGATCCGAAAATTACTAAGTCAGAGAGCAGCACCTAAGAGCTAGGCGCCACACTATACAGTGTAGTGCCTAGCTTTAGGCGTTGCACTAGTGGTTGCTTCATTTTGTTGTTCAACCAATTGTGCAACGCATAGAAGCTAGGCGCTACACTGTATAGTGTGGCGCCTACCTCTTAGGCGCTACACATTGACTTAGTAATTTTTATGAAATTCTGGGTGTGACGCTCGCTAGGCGTGCAACGCCTGTCAGTTAGGCGTTGCACAGTGTAGTGTGGCGCCTTCGTGTTGGGCGCCACCCAGAAAGGTCAGCTGAGTGAAATTTTTTTAGAAGCAGTTATTTTGTGAAATGATTTCATTCATAGATCAAAATTGTCAAATTTGCCTGGTTTTACGGTCATTGGCTAGCAACAATGCATGGGTTGCGTACTTGCATACTAGGCATGTCTGGCTTGCCTCCGACCAATGTATGTCTAATGTATGAGTGGTGGTAGGTAGCAGCAGAAGCAGCGCAGCGCAGCGGCGGAGTCGACAGCCGGAGCGACGGCGAGGCTCCCACGTCCGGCAGGTCACATGCGCGCACACGAACTGGGCTAGCTAGCGAAGCTAGTACGCATGATGTTGCTGCTGAATCCATTGGGTTCGCTAGCTAGCTAGCTAGCTATGCACGAACACATGCATGCAGAGAGACCAGAGGTGCTTGGGACATCCGCGGAGCAAATCAGAGCTGCCAGTGCATAGACCGAGGGCACACGATGACAACGACGCGCTGTCAAGCACGGTCGCGCTGGGGGCATGATAATGTCGAGCCCCTGACCGGTGCCGGAGAGATGGCGGCGACGTCGCGGTGATGATGAAGATGGCGAGGCCGACGGCGAGGACGCGCCGCCCCTCGCGGCCATTCTGGGGGCATGTCGATGTCGAGCCCCCGACCTCTATCGGAGAGACGGTGCGATGCCATGGTGATGAAGACAAAGATGGTACCGCCCGGACTGCGAAACCAACAGCAGTGTGGTATCATAGTACTGACCCACGATGGGCACCAACTGTCGTGGTATTCTCACGGGGGGTGCGATTTGACATATGATACAAGGGCTTAGTGTGAGTGCAGTACTGCTACAGGAATATCCGGGGACGGGTATGCGAGTAGCACACGCTAGTTTACCCATGTTCGGGGCTCTCCGGAGAGATAATATCCCTACTCCTGCATGTCTGGATATATATGTGGGGTGTACATCGGGCAATACAAAGTGCTCCTACAGCTGTATCTGGGATCAGTGCCACAGGCGTCTGATCCCGTATATATGCGAGTGTGTGGCGTGGCTGGCCGTGGCTCTTGTGGCCAAATGAGTATGTGTGCTCATACGTGTGTGTATGGATGGATGGGTGGGTGCTTGATAGCTAGCTTATATAGGCTTTGGGGTAGCTTAGGATGTAAGCTAGGTAGTGCCATGGGACAAGTGGGCATGGGGAACCATGCCCATGATGATGTGGACGTGACGTGCATGCCTCCTTGTCCCTGGTGCACTTTATAAAACAATGCCTAGGGACAGATATACTGTAGATGATGTCGCTACTACTATTCGTCAACATTGTCGGGTATAGCTGTCTTCCCGGTGTCGGCGGTTGACTTTGGGCAGCCGACTGGTTGGCGCGGTCGGCAGTCGGGTGGCTGGATCAGCCGTACGGGGAGCAGGCCGGGTGGCGAGTCGGTCCGGGCAGTCGGGCAGGGGGCCGCCTGGGCGGCTTGAGCAGTCGGACTAAGGGGCTTTGCTAGCCCAGATGTCTTGAAATGTTGTATTGTCGTCTTTGGGGTACCCGTGGTCAATTACCCCAACACCCACGGATGCAAGCATCACACGCGAGTGAGTGTCCTAGGACAACCACCATCTGCATGTGGCCTAAAGAGGTGCTGTTTGATGTTTGAATACCCAAAGCACAACTTTGATGTGGCACATGCTTCGCAAACCAGAAATGCCATAGAAAGAGGTTCACGACGCATAGTCCTCCTCGCTTTGAGCCGGTGGGAGGGATTCTTGTGTATGCAACTGCTCGAACTTTGATCTGGAATCTCACCATGCTCTACACTGTAACACAGTCCAAGATGAATCCACCTTTGGTCAAATGCCTCTCGTTGTCGGTCAAAAGTGATAACCTGTGCGGGCTATAATGAATGAGCGCATCGCTAATAACCATATGAGGGAGTGTCTGAGCACCACCAATGCATGCATGTGTCCCAAAAATATATGTATGAAAGGGTTGTGTAATGTTTTAAATAACCAATTCATGACTTTTATGTGGCACCTACCTCACAACCCGGTCAATCCCACATGGAGGCTCACGACGCGTAATGTACTGTCGGACCCCCCCCCCCCCACACACAGCACCACCACCACCATTTTGAAGCATGTCAAACTTTTTTGGTAGTGAACATGTGACCAAAGGAGTGTCATGTTAAAATTTTAAAAAACTGAGATCATTCAAACATTCTTATGCATTGGTTGATTTCCTAGGGATTTAATGTGTAGAAATCAAATTTGAACTACATGCAAATATGATAGTGCATGAAAATGAATTGGAAAATCATGTGTGCGTCCATGGATGCATATTTAGTCCACATGCAAGAAATTTCAAACATTCATTTTTTTAAAAAAATCTAGTGAATCCAAAACTTAGTTGAAATTCATGAAACTTATTGTGATGTCATATGGACACCAATAGACTATGACATTGTTTTTTTGTCAAATTTGAGACAAGTTTTGATATAAGCTTCTTACAAATGGGAGATTATTAATAATTGGCAACCAATATCGCAAATGGTTTATTTATTCAAATTGTGGGCATTAAACCAATATTGTACGTGTCATGCTTCGGTTAAGTAATAAATCGACAGAATTAATCATAAAAAAAAACAATATGTGTGCCGTCACGCATCCAATGTGCCGTGCGAGAGTAGGCGTGAGTTGATGGCACATGCATGTAGTGTGCCGCGCAGACAAACCGGGAGGCGTGTGGGTCAGTCTGTGAATTGACGGGAGGCGTGTTTGTTGCACAATGTCACCGGTAGGCATACGGGTAGCTATGTGAAATGATGGTAGCCATGGGAGCAGTCTGCATCGCAGCCTCATCGGGAGTCGAGCCAACCCTTTTACCGCCGCCTACCCCTCTCCCACTGCTCCGTATTAATGGCACGCCCGAGCCGCCGCTCATAATAGGTGGCTGCACCCCCCATTCTGTCTACACACACAATCCACTCTCTCCGCCAGCATCCTCGACACCGTTCTCAGTCATCACCGCCATCAGTGTATGAGGTTGCCACCGAAGCGTAACATAGGAGGGAGTGGCGATGCTAGGGCTGCTAAATCACTTGATCACGGCTTGAAGCTAGAAGCAGAGGTTGTCGTCGATGCCGATGAGGTATCGTGCAGGCAGAAGCGCGACCTTAACATCGTCGACACCGTCGTCCTTTCCCAGCCGGTGCCAGAGGTCCACAGTGACTCCGATGACCAGTCTGGCGATGACTCCAACCACCACTCCGGCGAGAACGGAGAACCGGTTAGTCATCTATACCCATTTATGTGGCAAATATATCTTAGGTTTTCTCTGGTTAGTCCCACCTCCCCACTTTTGGATTGGAAATCCTATGGTTATGTTCTCTAAATCCATGAAATCTGAGTAAGACTCTTTAGATTGTGTATTGATTGTTTGAATGGTACAAATGATAAGTGATTAATTGTTTCTTCTGTACAAATGATTTCTGCTAATAATCTGACTAGGGTTAGTGTTCATGCTAATAATTCCTAGCCAAATCTTGGCAATTGATTTTGAATGTCCTACATATATGTTTGTGCCAAAAAGTGTCCAGATTGGTATGTACATATGATTGTGGTAAAAAATTGAACCAAAATCTGTGGATCTGTCTACAAAAATAGCCATAAAATCCTAATCCTACTTTATGGCATGTAAATTGGTTTGATGCCAAAAGTCGTTGGCATGCCAAATTTTGGAAACTACCAAATGTTTGCTAGAGATTAGTTTGCATTCCATTGTTCATTGCCAGTCTCACAAAAGGTTGCCAAGTGTTGGAAACTTTAGCTTTTGCCAAATGTTTGTAGAAAACAAATTAGACTCTTAATTTCGTTGCACTAAGTTGTGTGTTCTCTATTTTTGCATTTCTTTCATCAAGATCACTTGATGATTTATGGTTCATGCTGTCACAAGATATATTATGTATCATAAACTCTACTTGCTGAATTTGCATTATTATAAAATATATTGACGCCATATTTTTTACTATATGTATAGGTGCTATCTAATGATGTCGACATCGAGGGTAAAGATGGCCAGAGAAGGTTCTAGAGGCAAAAGCTCAGGGAGCTTTATGCGGGAAACCATAATAGGTGTATTAGAACCTAGAATGGGGGCTTTCAATATCCATTCTGCAACCAAAAGCTTCATGACGCATATGAAAGTGTTCTGGTGCATGCAAGAGGATGAGTTGTTGGCTCCTTCAAGCATAAATATTCTCGTTGGGTGGTGCACGCCGGCTGAGTACCTGGAGAAGCTTCACCTTCATGCTAGCAGATGATATGTGGGATTGAACTATGCCTATGTAGTGTCTTATTTATAACTATGCTTGTGTATGTTTAATATCAGTTGAACTATATATGTTTGAACTATGCTTGCGTACGCTTATTAACTATGCCTGAGTATGCTTATACCGACGTTTACTTATGTCTACATGTGGGATGAGTATGCAATTAGTTTGGTTGATGGAATTTTATGCTTCTCTTAGACCAGCATATGATTGCCCACATCACACACAACTTATTAGCATGAATCATATGTGTTACTTTTGGCCTCCCCACACAATTTTATACTGGAAAGTGTAACACCCTCACATCGGACGGATGTTTTTTCTTTGAAAATAAACCGGAGTGATGTTAATCCCACACTGTTGGCTCTCCCAAATCGTTCCCTCGGAAATGCAATGTGGCAGAAAACTCTCACCACCCAATTCAAAAAGGAAAAAGGAAAACCCTCACCACCCCCACATCACAATTCCCTCACCCCCACCTGCCACCCCCATCCCAGTCGCACATGCACTCCTCTGCAATTCTGCATGTCACCGCCTATCACCGCAGCAATAACTTAGTTCGTGCTGCCGGCTGCCAGCAAACCTCACCGCATTTCACCACTACTGCTTGCCAATGCCTATCACCACCTACTTTCTCGACGCTTCTCGTGGTCGACCCGGCTCTGTCCAATTGGGGAATATGATGTATTGGGGTTTTTTCTCATGGAGAACCAGGTAACTAATTTATTGAAATATACGATCATCTCTTATTCCAGCCCGTTTGCCCCTTTTAATCACTCGACCGAGATCGCCGTGAATTCATTTTTCTTCTAGCTGATTCAAGGGATTTTTCTTCTTTCTATATTAGGCAAATTAATGATGTATTGTTCTTTTGTTCACCCTCATATTTCCATGACATCATGGTTACCCTATCTATTTAATTATAAGTTTTTGTCCTTTGATTTCAACTAATGTATTGTTCTTTCAATTACTCCCATATTTGTATGTTACCCTATTCTTTAATAATCTTACCATTTGTTGCAGTACATCCCTTGCTTTGCAACATCAAGTGTAGTACACAATCTTAGCCTCTAGATAAGCGAAGACTCCAGGGATGTTATATTGGACACAAACGATGGATTTACAGTTGTTTTTTCTGTAAAGCTTGTTGAACACGGTCACTCCTATTTTGGTGCGGGCCTTGGATAGAAATTTCAAGTTTTATGTAGTGAAAGCTGGCAATAAAATTGCACTACACCTAAAAGAGCCTGGTCATATGATATATGCTAACTTCCCCGATGATATCATCCATCCAGACTTAGTTCCAAGTAAGTGTTCTTTTCAAGTGTATGCATGTCGGCTTAGCTGGCAATATCAAAGTAGTTGTGTAGTATTTAAGCAACCAATTGGGACTCCATTTTCTGACTCTATTCCTACCTAGTAACTTTTAGTTACCAATATACTTTACTTCTCCCATGTTCTAACTAAATATTCCCTATACTCCCACTCCTATCAGATAGCTCCGCCGCTGAGGAGACTCCGGCAGGCCTAGACTTCATCAGTACCATCCCTGATGATATGTTGTTAGTCATCATCTCCCTCCTCCCAATCAAATATGGCACACAGACAACCGTCCTTTCCCGGCAGTGGCGCCCCCTATGGCACTCCACCCCTCTCGACCTCATCGACGATCACAAGTTGTGCCATGGCAATCACAAAAGCTTGTACTCATTGCCCAGATCCTCGGCAGTCACCATGGCCCAATCAGGGGCCTTATGATGGGCAAGTTCCATTCCAACATCAAGGACCAAGCCAAGCTTGACAAGTGGTTTTGATCCCCCACCCTAGATCAGCTCAAGGAGCTCAGTTTTAATGATGGACATATGCACTTGCAGCCACCGTCCACGCTACGCCTCGCCCGGTTCATAAATTGCTCCCCCCCCCGATTAATGACGCACCCATTCTTTTTCTCCCACGTCTAAAGCACCTCGAGCTTGTCATCATATGCATCCCCAGGGATGACATGGAGCGCTTGCTCCATGGCTGTACTGCACTCAAGTACCTTCATCTTCAAGCGATCAATTGGTTGAGTAGCTTCCACATCACCTCCATGACTCTTCGGACAATTTATGTGTGTTGATGGTGCTACAATAAGAGATTAGATAAGGTGTATCATAGTACGGTCATTGAGGACACACCTTTACTTGAGAGCTTACTTGTAGTTGATCAATAAGGTCCAACAAGAATTGTTGTCATTTCTGTGCTAAAATTAATAGTGGTGGGCTACTCGTTTGTCAAATTCTTCGAACTTGTTATCGGATCCACACCTGTTCACGTACAACAGTTGCCTTCTTCTTCTCCTTCAAATTAAAATTATTTCTAATTTTGAAGATGTATGTTCGTGTGTCATCCAGAAAATGATTCCAACAAGCTTGACCTCGTATCTACGCATAGTGAAGGTCCTGGCACTAGTATCTATCAGCCCCAACTTGGACCAACTTGTAAGTTTCCTGAGATGCTTTTTGGACCTATCAATATTTGGTACCTTTTCCCATGTTTACAATGACGAATGTACTACGATTTCTGAAGGAATTTGGGAGGATTTCAGGACATACATGTTTTTTCCTATAGTGGTTGCTTGATTCATATGGTTACAATCCATAAGCATTTCTCCTTTGGATTCATCTGTACTAGATTTCATAGGGACATCTCCGTCCACTCCAACCTCTTGTGGAGAAGCCTACATTTTTCTATATTATAATCAAATGCCCATGTTAATCATGTAGGATCAAAGATGGCATGCCACTCTATTTGTGTACTTTAGAAATCCTGCAAACCAAAGAGGCATGTAGTAGTGTTCAAAACTAAATGTAGGCACTAATACATTCTCTTCTTTTTACAGATATAAGATTAGGCCCGGTAGTGGATAATGTGATACAATATAACAATCACATCGAATGCTAAATTTGCATCTCTTAAAAATTACTTTGAACTTCTATCGAGGGACCTTACCACAGTTTATATTCGCCAAGTTCTTTGTTGTGAGAGAAAGGGTGCTAAAGGTAATAAGGTTTGCCGAACATTTATTTCACAAAAATGAATGGTTTGTTGATCAGCGCCGGCAGCAATGGCAGAATGGAGAAGGCTCTACAGAAGCTGAATTTCATTTTGGATGTTCAGTTGATAGAGTAATCAGAAGTCATCATGTCAACCCCATACATGACTTGTCAGTGGCTGATCCCTTTGCAGAAATTTTGAGGTTCCGAAACAAGTGGTAATATAAGTTTGAACCTCTCTTATGTCCATGTTCAGCTGATCAGCGCGGCGTCTGCAGCTGCATGAGCTGAATTTCATTTCTAATATCAGTTTGGACCTTGTAATCTTTGAATTTGAGCCATCTAATTCTAGAATTTGAACTTTGTAATATTTCGGGATTTTGTGGTACAACAGTTGAAATGGCATCGTATGAGACTCGTATATTGGTAGTACTATTTTGACCTTAATATGCAATGGATGATTAATATATGGGCCTTAATGGACTTGGTTTTATTTACCATGCTCGAATGTGTTTGCCCTCTCGATCTCATCACAAACGATCTATATTGCAGACTCGACAACGATCTTCAACATTATTGCACACAGTTGGTTTCTTCAACTGTGTACCCTGTAGAATGCAGAATTATCGCATGCGGGTGTCCATCATTACCCGTCTGTGTAACTTTGACCTCATTACGGATGGGTAAACTTATTGTCTAATGTGTGCGCTGCTTTACGTCTTTCCACACACCTAATTTTTGGAAAACTTTTGCCAATAAACGCCCACAATTTGCCCCTCTTCTAGCCGACGTGTCGTGGGAGATCACGATCACCTATGGGGCCATCAGCCCCTTTGTGGTTCGGCAAGGGGGAGATCATGTTGCACAAAGAGTAGAAGCCATGAAACAACACGATGATGGTGACACTATTGGTTTTTATCCAGGTTCGGGCCGCTGGATAGCGTAAAACCCTACTCCTGCTTTGGTGGATTGAGTGGAAGAACACGAACGAGCACGCAATGCTCAAGCCCGGCAAGGGTGCCTCGCGGAGAGCAGCCACGGCGTACAAGTGTGTAGGGGTCCGAATCCTTGGTTAGGTCACCTTGGACCTCCTTTTATAGCTTAAGGGGTGAGCATAATGGCAAAACAGTCTTTATCTACTGATTAGATAGCCAACAGTGCTATCATACCTAACTCTCACAGTTAAGACAAAGTGCATTAAATTCACTACTAGGTGTCATGAGTAGGGCGAAACTCAGCAAGCCTGCCGAGCTGCTTAATCATCTCTTGCTTATCATCTTGACACGCCTCTAGACGGGTGTCATTTGGATAAACCTTGTCTTCCAACAGGCTACAACATGCTTAGCTAAAGCCACTTAATCATTTGGGGGCTCGACACCGCATTGGTAAGTGACTTGCGTTGTTGTGTTGTGGAGCGGTGGTGTCTTGATGGGGATCCCTGCCCTTGGTGGACCCAGAAAGCTTGCTGGGGAAATCTTGGACTTGTGCCCGAGATGGCCTCGACCCAGCCAGGCTCTCTTGCCCGGCCAGGGAGGCCTTCCCAAGGTGATATACTTCTGTCTTGGTTATTCTTGGTCTTCTTGATCCGCTCTTTGATCTCACTAAGAGCTACTTCTCTGGCTTAGCCTTGGTTGCCAGGGAGGAGGCCTTTTGTCCGTGCACAAGCCAGGGTAAACATACACCCCCTGTTTGTGTACCCCAACAGAATCCCCCGAGCATGAGCCATACGTGTCGTCGAGCATATTGGATTAGGCCCTAAAAAGTGCACAGACACGTGTCGAAAAAGTGTTGCACATGCTGCGATTGTCATGATGAACAGTCAATCCAACGTCCTTTCCACGTAATTACCACAGGTCGTGGGGTCATGGGACTGTAGCAGTTAATGGGTAATGCATCTATAAAATGGTAACTTCCTGAGAGAAGATAGCAAAGAGTCAGCCCCCGCGCCTGTTCCCAATAACAAGGCAACACGAAGGGGCGCTTCTCATTCGTATCGGTCTCTTCTCCCATCATCTTCTTCCTCAAGACAAGCAACCTCTTTTACACCAACATCCTCCTCCAACACCCTGCTAGATCTGCAATCCACCCTGCAATCTTGAAGGATGGGGAAGAAGACCGCCGCCGCAAGGGGGAAGCGGGTGCCCACCACACGGGAGACCGCAGCGGAAGGGAAGAAGAAAAGGGCGAAGGAGCTCGACAGGAAGCGGCGGGTGTCAGTGTGAAAACCGGCGGATCTCGGGTAGGGGGTCCCGAACTGTGCGTCTAGGCGGATGGTAACAGGAGACAAGGGACACGATGTTTTTACCCAGGTTCGGGCCCTCTCGATGGAGATAAAACCCTACTCCTGTTGGATTAATATTGATGATATGGGTAGTACAAGAGTAGATCTACCACGAGATCAGAGAGGCTAAACCCTAGAAGCTAGCATTGTTGTTCGTCCTACGGACTAAAACCCTCCGGTTTATATAGACACCAGAGAGGGCTAGGGTTACACAGAGTCGGTTACAATGGGAGGAGATCTACATATCCTTATCGCCAAGCTTGCCTTCCACGCCAAGGAATGTCCCATCCGGACACAAGACGAAGTCTTCAATCTTGTATCTTCATAGTCCAGGAGTCCGACCAAAGGTTATAGTCCGGTCATCCAGACACCCCTAATCCAGGACCCCCTCAGTAGCCCCTGAACCAGGCTTCAATGACGACGAGTCCGGCGCGCAAATTGTCTTCAGCATTGCAAGGCGGGTTCCTCCTCCGAATACTTCATAGAAGATGTTGAACACTAGGATAGTGTCTGGCTCTGCAAAATAAGTTCCACATACCACCGTAGAGAGAATAATATTTGTACAAATCTAATCCGGTGACGTATTCCACAGCGTGACATCACGCCACGGCCAAGCCTTTATTCAAATCGTTTTACTGTCCCACCTCAGCGCGTTTAGCGAGGCGGTTTCCTTGGCATGTCTTGTCAAAGCAGAGATCGTGTCCCCTTATTCCGGGATTCTCATCAATACGGGCGTGGGTAACCCAACCGTGCCATTAATCACGGTGCTTGGGAGATAAGCGAGTTTTACTAGGCTGGTGGGGGTACATAGTTTCGTCCGCGCATATAAGGGGATAAGGATCCACTCTTTCCATTTACGCCTTCTTCCTCCTTTGCTTATCCATCTTCGCGCACTCGACCTCCAGCGCCCAAGTCCGCACTTCCCACCTCAACCTTCTCCAACCATGTCCGGAGCGGGAGGCAGGTGGATGGCTTCCTCCGTCACGGAGGGGCAAATCAAAAAGTTGAGGAAAGCCTGATACTTGTCCAACGACATCGCGCACCGGCTCCTAGATGAGGGGCAGCTCATCCCCACCCCTAGGCCCCATGAGACGGTTGTGTTTCTCCCCCATTTCCTTCGCCGACTGGGCTTCCCACTCCACCCATTTGTACGGGGGCTCATGTTCTACTACGGCCTGGATTTCCACGATCTGGCCCCGAACTTCATCCTCAACATCTTGGCGTTCATCATCGTGTGCAAGGTCTTCCTCCGCATCAAGCCCCACTTCGGCTGATGGCTAAAGACCTTCAATGTTAAGCCGAGGGTAGTGGGCGGCCGGCAAGCGGAGTGCAGTGGCACCATGGTGGGCAAGATGGCCAACGTCACATGGCTCGAGGGCTCCTTTGTGGAAACCATCAAAGGGTGGCAATCGGGGTGGTTCTACATCACCCTGAATGGGCAGCGGCCCCTGAATTCCGATCTGGCATCCCCACACGGCTCGCCTCATGGAGAGAGACGGTCCTATCATGGGGTAATTTGGCAGAGTTGACCGGTGTGGGGACCCCGACTCGCAAGTTGTGATCACCGAATGCACGTGTACAGTGATCCCAGAGATCAATGCTCACTGAACACACAGAAGCTGAATAACAAGAGTCTTACATCCATACATACCGTCTTACACAAATAGTGACCAACATGGTCAAGTCTTACATCGATAAAGCCTTAAGGGCTGAACATCAAATGAAACATAGCAGCGGAAATCGTCGTCGATAAGTAGAACCCATGCCATCTGCCTTAACCCTACAGGCAATCTGACTGGGAACGTCCTAGTTCGCATGATCGTCTCCAAAGAACTCTTCTTCGAACTCCGGTTCTCCCATGCCTGGTCAATTAAATAACCAGTGGCAAGCCAATGAGTACTTTGAATGTACTCGCAAGCAACCCATGATTTGGTTCAAGGTACAGTAATGCATGACATAGGTAAAGTTTTGCATAAAGCTAGTTTTGAGTGCAGGACATGTTCAACATCCTATAAAGCATGCATCAAGAGAATTCAAGTAACCATAAGATCTGGTCACAGATATCAACATAAATAGAAAGGGGCACCAACCCATTTATCATAAACAGAGAGGGCACCAACCCATCTCAATCGTGTCAAGTCCCGTGACTTGATCCAAGACAACACCATCATCTCACACACACACCGGGTTTGAAAACAAGTGGACGTAGCCCAAGAGCGGTTACCCAACTGTCCTTGACCGTGGACACGGCTATTCGAATAGTTTTACACTCTGCAGAGGTTGCACACTTTACCCACTAGATCCGGGGAACTTCCGTGTCATCCACGACCCGCGGTACCTCAAGTACCCGGGGTAAGCACCCGATCACTACCTTTCCCTAGACGACACTAACATGGAGTCCACTCGATTGGTAGTAACCCCCGTGCCGAACATTTCACATCATAAAGTTGTGGAGCCTCGCTCCCATTTTCATCACATACCACAAGCACGGGGTACCAACGGTGTGTCCGGTGCCCTGTGAAAACAGTCATGGCCGCCCTACCTGGCACGACCCCGTCCCAAGAGAGAGCACCAACTCTCCCCCGTCACTATTAATGCGGGCTCCAAGCTAGTATCGGTCTAGGTACTCAATAATTCCCTTTCCCATATAAGGGTAGAGTGGTCGCGCATGTAAGGTTGGAATAACGGTCGCAACTCCGACCAATCCATTTTGAAAACAACACACACCTTCCTTGGCACACCACTTCGTCATCAAGTGGTCACCCATCTCATCATCTCCCTCGGGCATAGGTGGCACCCGACGGGGTTTTCGAAAAGACTTTTGAAATCACATTGCCTCCTTCACCATGCACAAACCCACCCCATTTGCGTAGCATCTACATTTGCATCCTATCTACTCCCACCGGCATAACCCTCATAAGAAGGTAGGGCCAGGCACACTGCAAGTATCAACGAGGAAGTAATCGTGGTAACCAACCCACGTGGTTCACCATCTATCATGATTCCGATGCATCGATAATAAAGAGCTAAAAATGACATGCATATAAAAGGGGTATCATAGTCATGGTCAAAGGGCTGCTTGCCTTGGTTGGCTTGATCTTCAAAGTCTTCAGGCTCTGCTCCTCCTTCTTCCTCAGCTACCTCGTCAAACACGGGATCTAACGTCGCAAGAAAACAACGGGAAAAATAAGACAATAATAAAAACAGAAAAGTCAAAGTGCTCACAAAAATGTCAACTTATTTTTGTAAAATACAAAGAGGAAAGCTAGGAAGGGGACAACTTTTGGTTTTGGTTTTGGAGCAGCAAAATAGGAGTTATGGATTTTCAAAGGCCTATTTAAATGCTAAAAACCACATTTAAATATTTACAGAGAATAAAAGGTGGTTGGATTTGAATGAAAGTTGCACCATTAAATAGGTTGCAATATTCTAGGAATTTAGAAATTGGAATCAATGCATTTGGATTAATATTCTGTCCTGTGGAATTTTTGGAAATAATACAGAAAAGGAAAAAGAGAAACGGCGCTGTGCCACTGGGCCAGAGAGGCCACAGCAGCAGCAGGCCCAGGGGGGGGGGGGAACCCAGCCCACGCGGCCGCCACATCGAAGGCGTAAAGGCTGAATACGCCTTCAGCCGACGGCGGATCGGTGCGCGCGTGCGCGCACGTTTTAAACCTGACGGGTGGATCCCACCCGTCAGGGCGTGTGGCTGACGGGCTGGCCCCACGGCGGCCGTCGTCTACCTCCGGCCAGAGGCGACGACGAGCTCGCCGGCGGCGATACAGGGCACGGGAAGGGGCGCGGAGGCTACCGTTGGACTCAGGAGCGAGTCGCGGTTCTGGTGGTGGTGGAGACGGTCGCCGGGGTGGCCTTCTTCGCCGGCGACGAGGTCCCGCGGCGGAGGTGCTTCGGGCGCCGGTGGTTCCGGCCGTTTCCGGCTGCAAAACGAGGGGGAAAGAGAGGGGAAAGCATCAGTGAGGCGAGGGGAGTCCAGTTCGAGAGAGAAAAGGAGCGGAGGAGGCCTGTACCCGCAGATCGACGGCGACCCGAGGCGGCGGAGCTCGAGCTCGATCTCGAGCTCGGGCGGCTCTGGAGAGAAGTGGGTGGTTCCGGGGGTGGATTGGGTGTGTGGAGGGGCGACAGGGAGGAAGAGGAGGGCTCGGGAGCGCCTTATATAGGCTGGCCGCGGTTCACCGTGGGCGTGGCCTACGGGCGCCCGCGGGATCGGCTCTGGAAGCCGTTGGAGAGAGGTTGGAGCTGTCCATGGCGCTCGTGGGGATGGAGTAGGGCGCCAGGGAGGAGGAGAGAGAGCGGGGGAGTGTTCTGGCGCCCGCGCGTGTGAGGCCGGCCATTGGCCGAGCCGGACGGCGTCGAGCACGCGCTGCAGGAGGGGAGAGAGAGGGAGAGACAATGGGGACGGCACGGCGGCGTGTCGCAGACGTCAAGACACATCAACTGGCGCGATGGGAAGGCACGAGGCGGTCGGGAGGCGCGGTGTCAACGGTCGGCGCTCTGGCAGGCGCTCCAGAGCGCGACTTTGGCCGGCATCCGCGGGTTTTCCGCGTCGCGCGCACGTCCTTTTCTGTCTGGAGGCTACAGTGGAAGGGGGCAAAACCTGGAAAGAGCCTGGGATGCTCTGGGGTGCAGAGGGGAGAGAGAGAGGCTGGGAGAGAGAAGGGAAGCTGTTGTCCAGAGAGGACAAACGTGATTCCCTCCTTCCTCCACATTGCTTCCTCGGGTAGAAAAGTGTCTAAGTGACAGAGGGGAGTGAGGAGGGGTTGTGGCAAAAAGATGAACTCAAGGAGATTAGTGAAAGTGGCAAAAATAGGCTTTTTAGTATTTTGCCAGAAGGTGTTTGATGGAGTTTTGGGTAAGCTAATGACTCCCACTGGCCAAGATACTCCAAGGGGTGAAATTTCACATATATTTAGGGCCTTCCACCCATTTTGAGCTTATTTGGACAAAGTTGCCAATGCAACTTTTGCAAACCCTAGAAATGGGCAGAAATGGATTTGTGTAGATCCAGTGGAGTAAATCATTTCTCCTTGATGTGCCACTTGGTGTGGTAGCCTTATTTGGTCACATGATCAGGCTCACCAAAGTTGGGGTCCTGGAGAAAAAGTTGGTAGTGCAAAGTAGTTCAAACTTGATTCTGGTCAGAGAGGGTTTTGAGGCACTTTGACCAAGACTTCCTATTCTCCAACCTGTGCCATTTGGTCCAGATGCATCATTAGACCAATGAAGCATGTCCACCAAGTTTGAGCACATTTGGACATACTTGGCAATGTAAAGTTGATCAAACTTCAGAATGGACAGAGATAGTTTTGAGGGGTTTTGATGGTGTTATATTGTTCTCCAAGTCATGAGACTTGGCAAGATCATCTAATATGTCGTATGTGACATGATGGAATTTTCTTGGAATTTCTGGAGAATATTTCCTTTGTAAATATTTCAAAAGCTTGAAATATCCAGAAAGGGTTTTAGAGGGATTTGACCAATATTTTGAGCATGACCAGGTGTTGAAACTCTTATGTATGGACAATATATGTCCTATGAGTTTCCCTAAATTTTGTCAAATATTTTTGAAACAGTAAAGTAATTTTTTCCTATTAAAGACCATTTCTGGCCTTAAGAAAAAGCCTTTAAATAAAATAGAACAGTAACTTTTAAAATTATATTTTTGTGGTTCCTGGGCATCCTATATCTAATAGGAGTCTAATATATTTTTGGAAAGATTTTTACTGCCCTTAATCAAGTACTTGTAGTGCAAACCTCAATTCAGGGGTTTTTGGAAAACTAATTTTAGAAAATACTTTCTGGCCAAATTATTTTTGTAAGAAAACTCCATATAGCACTATTCACATGGCATGGTCATTGGTCAGGAGCTTGGGGTAAGGAGGTGGAATATAGAGGGCAGAGTAGTTGACTTCAAGAAGCACTTGAAAGAAACACAGAGAGAAAACCAACTCCAAATAAAAGCAAAAAAAAAATGCAAAAAGTTTTTGTTGGTCCAAATTTTCATGCTTTAATAATGAAAATGAAATGTTACAAAATGCACGGTGTGACAGACCTACCCCCCTTACAAGAATCTCGTCCCCGAGATTCCTAAACTAGGCTTAAAAGAGATACGGAAATTCGGATCTAAGGTAGTCTTCACGCTCCCAAGTTGCTTCTGCTTCAGTGTGGTTGCTCCATTGGACCTTGAAGTACTTGATGGTGCGGCTTCGAGTGCGTCGTTCAGCCTCATCCAGAATGCAGATGGGCCGCTCACGATAAGTCAAATCAGGTTGAAGATCAATGGCTTGATGATTGACGTCCTTGTAGAGGTCGGGCTTGTCTGGAACTTGGAGACACTTCCGGAGTTGTGACACGTGGAACACGTTGTGCACATCAGAAAGTTCAGGTGGAAGTTCCAACTGGTAAGCCACCTCCCCTCGTCGCTCAGTGATCTTGAAGGGCCCAATGTATCTCGGAGCGAGCTTTCCCCTGACATGAAAGCGCTGGGCTCCTTTGAGAGGGGTGACCCGGAGATAGACATGGTCTCCAACTCAGAAGTTTATGTCTCTGCGACGTGAGTCCGCATAGCTCTTCTGCCTTGACTTGGCAGACTTCAAACGCTCTCTGACAAGCTGGACTTGCTCTTCTGCTTCACGAAGGATATCAGGCCCAAAGACGAGTCCTTCTCCGGTCTCCGACCAGTTGAGAGGTGTACGGCACTTCCGCCCGTATAACACTTCAAATGGTGCCATCTGAAGGCTGGCCTGATAACTGTTGTTGTAAGAGAACTCGGCGAAAGGGAGGCAATCTTCCCACTTAGCTCCATAAGCTAAGACACAGGCTCGGAGCATGTCTTCGAGTATTTGATTCACTCGCTCGGTCTGACCTCCGGTCTGTGGGTGGAAAGCAGTGCTGAAGGACAACTTGGTCCCCATAGCCTCCTGGAATTTCTTCCAAAACCTTGAGGTGAACTGGGTTCCTCGATCTGACACAATCTCCTTGGGAACACCATGAAGGCTCACGATTCGGTTGATGTAGAGACTGGCTAACTGGTTCCCCTTGTAGGTCGTCTTGACGGGAATGAAGTGGGCCACCTTGGTCAAATGGTCAACGATGACCCATATTGAGTCATGTCCCTTGCTTGACCTGGGTAAACCGGTGATGAAGTCCATCCCGACTCTGTCCCACTTCCATTCAGGCACCTTAAGGGGTTGCAACAATCCAGCGGGTCGCTGATGCTCAGCTTTGACTCTCTGGCATACGTCGCATTTTGCAACATAGGTGGCAATCTCCCTTTTCATCCCGTGCCACCAAAATTTTTCCTTCAGGTCTTGATACATCTTGGTGCCTCCAGGGTGGATGGAATATGGGCTGTCATGAGCTTCTTGCAAGATCAGGTTCTTGAGCCCAACCTTGTTGGGCACGCAGATGCGATTCCCAAACCACACAATTCCTTCCTCATCCTCTGAGAATCCTGAGGCTTTGCCTGCCTTGAAAGGTAGGCCACGACTCTGCCTTCTTGCATCAGAACACCTCCCAGTCCGATTCTTGACGCATCACAATATATCACAAACTCCTTGTGTATATCTGGTGTGGCCAGAACTGGAGCGGTGGTTAGCCTCTTCTTCAGCTCCTGGAAGCTTTCTTCGCACTTCGGCGTCCATTCGAACTTCTTGTCCTTCTTCAAGAGCTGAGTCATGGGTCGGGCAATGCTCGAAAACCCTTCAACGAACTTGCGGTAATATCCCGCGAGTCCGAGGAAGCTTCTGACTTCCTTCACATTGCTCGGGGATTGCCATTCAGTCACGGCTTCAATCTTAGCAGGGTCGACTGACAATCCTTCTTCAGTTAGAACATGTCCCAGAAATCCAACTTCACGCAGCCAGAATTCACACTTGCTGAACTTGGCATACAGTTGGTGCTCTCGAAGCTTGTCTAGGACCATCCTCAAGTGTTGCTCGTGCTCTTCTTCCGACTTCGAGAAGACAAGAATGTCATCAATGAAGACGACGACGAACTTGTCCAAATATTCCATGAAGACCTTATTCATGAGATACATGAAGAAAGCTGGGGCATTGGTCAACCCAAAGGACATGACCGTGCATTCATACAGGCCATATCTGGTTACGAATGCCGTCTTCGGAATATCTTGGGGTCTGATCTTCAGTTGGTAGTACCCAGATCTGAGGTCGATCTTGGAGAACACCTTGGCCCCATTGAGTTGATCAAACAGATCTTCAATCTTGGGAAGTGGGTACTTGTTCTTGATTGTAACCTCGTTGAGGGAGCGGTAGTCAATGCATAAGCGGATGGTACCGTCCTTCTTTGCCACAAACAGAACAGGTGATCCCCAAGGGGAGGCACTAGGGCGGATAAATCCCTTCCTCAACTGCTCTTCCAACTGCTTCTTCAATTCTGCTAACTCCTCCGATCCCATCCTATAAGGCTTCTTATAGATGGGTCCTGCTCCGGGTATGAGCTCGATGATGAACTCAATGTCTCGGTCAGGAGGCATTCCTGGTAGCTCATCAGGAAAAACATCGGGATACTCGCATATTACCGGCACTTGTTCCAATCCAACTTCAGTCAGACAGTTGGCTTGGTTGGCTTGAGCAGAAGAGGGGTTGGAGGCAAATTTGACTTTGACTCCTCGGTCATTGGTCATAGTGACCGTCCGGTTGGCGCAATCAATCAAGCCTTGGTGCTTGCTGAGCCAATCCATTCCCAAGATCACATCCAAGCCTTGTGATTTTAGGATGATAAGGTCTGCTAGGAAGTCTACCCCGTTAATGGTAATCCCGACTCCTTTACATCCTATCTTGGCTCTCATCTCTGCTCCAGGGGTTTGTACCACCATAGGGTTATTCAGGGGTGTAGGGGTCATGCCACTTTTTAATGCAAAACTTTGGGTGACAAAAGAATGCGTGGCTCCAGAATCAAACAAAACAGTTGCGGGTGCTGAATTGACAAGGAACATACCCAGCACGACGTCCGGGTCTTCCTGGGCTTCT
This sequence comes from Triticum dicoccoides, assembly GCF_002162155.2. Classification (NCBI taxonomy): domain Eukaryota; kingdom Viridiplantae; phylum Streptophyta; class Magnoliopsida; order Poales; family Poaceae; genus Triticum; species Triticum dicoccoides. Next base: position 163,708,302 of record NC_041383.1, read on the forward strand.
TCTGCGGTGACATGATTCACACGACCCCTGCCATTGTTGGGCAAGTTGCGGGGAGCTTGGTTCCTTGGTGGCATTCCACGGCCTTGTCCCGGGTTCTGCGCATTGGGGCGCGGGGCGTCGGTTTCTTGTTGGGGCAATTCTTGGAGTAATGCCCTGGCTGTCCACATCCGAAACAAGTGACTTGATTGGGGACGACGCCCTTGCCAGCATTGTTATTGGGGTTGTTGTAAGCTGGCCTGGGGTTGGCATACTGCTGAGGTGGATAGTTGGTGCGAGGTGCAGGAGCTCTTGGCTGCTGATAGGCTGGCTTGACCGGGGCTGGCTGCCACGGGCGAGGCTTCTGGTTGCTGGAGCTACCCTTGCTGATCATCTTGCGCTTACGAGTGTCATCCAAGGCACGTCGCTTGTCCTCAAGCATGAGTGCCTTGTTCACCAGATCAGGAAAGGTTGGGCAGTCACACACAACAAGCGAGTACTGCAGAGTCTGGTTAAGGCCTTCCATGAAGCGCTCCCTTTTGGCAGCATCAGTGCTGACATCTTCAGGGGCATACCTTGAGAGAACACTGAACTTCTGCATGTACTCCTTGACAGTGCTACTACCTTGCTTCAGGGCTCGGAACTCACGCTTCTTGATGGCCATGATTCCAGAAGGGATGTGGGCCTTGCGGAATTCCGTCTTGAAGGTGTCCCAAGTGATGTCTTGCTCAACATGCATAGCCTTGAATCCATCCCACCAAGCTCTGGCAGTCCCCCCGAGACAGTGGGCAGCATACGCCACTTTATCACGGTCATCAGTGCATCCGACTAGTGCCAGCAGATCCTCAATGGTGCGGACCCAGTCGTCTGCATCCAGGGGTTCAGCAGTCTCAATGAAAGTGGGTGGTGCATGCTTCTTGAACTCCACCAGTGTGGAACGTCCAGGGCCGTGCCCCGCCGGCTGGCGGTTGACAGCCTGAGCAATCATCTGGAGGGCTGCAGTGTTGGCTTGGCGCTCCTCTCGAAAGGCTTGGAGAAGCTGAGCCATATCCATGCTTGGAGGAGGTGGTGGTGGTGGAGTCTGTCCTTGGGCTTGGTCCTGGCTGGCTCCGGCCTCAGCAGAACCTCCGGCTTCTTGCGGCTGGGTAGAGGTACCAGTACGTGTTACAACAGGCATCCTGTTGGAGCGGTCAAGGTCTCATGATTGGGAACAACAATGAGGGAAAGCAGTATAGATGGAATGCCTAGTAAGGGGGTGGTGTGACACAATTTAAGTTAAACAAAGGCCAGAAGGGCCAAACTCATGCATTAAAACCAAATGAGGAATGTAGTCGTTTACAAGTTCCCGAAGGGAAAGTACGACTTCATGAAAGCAAGCTGAACGCAAACGCAACATAACATGGTTTCACAAGAACCATTACAAGGATTCGACTTCGCAAAAGGGGTACACGACCTATCCTACCATAGGCTACGAGCTAGCCTATCCTAGTCCTGAACGGAGTCTAAGTGGTGGAATGCTCGGTCGGGTATTCTGGCTCCTCTGGATCTTCCTCCTCATCTTCATCTGTCTTGGTCTCCTCATCGCTCGAGGAAGCGGGGGAGTGAAGGAGCAGAACACGGCGCTGCTTTGCTGGTGGCGTCTTGAAGAGGTTGCGGTACTCCTTTGCCGTCATACGGCGTGGCTGAGGTGGTCCCTCCGCATGTGCGACCTGTGGGGGTCGTCCGCCTCGATACGCTACTGCGGGCTGTCCAGGGGGCGCTCCATCCTTCTTGATCCTGTCTGCCTTCATCTGAACTATGCGGAGGAGCTCCTTGGTCTCGCGGAGTTCCTTCCGAAGCTCCGTCGACTCCGAGGCCAGGTGTTGTGCCAGACTGTCGGCACACAAGCTGAAGTAGGTCTGGAAGCGGAGAGAAAGTCCCTCGTCCAAGGGTGGTGCTGGTGCGCTGCTCTCGTCATCACCTTCCTTACGATAAGGCAGGTAACGAGTGGCTGGCTCTCTCGCCATCTCTGGCAGGAGATCCCGGAGGCGAGTCAGCGCCTTGAGGGCAGCAGTCTCCACGGCGAGAAGTAGTGTCGCCATCTGGGGTCCCTCAAAGAACCAGCTCGTCGGGGCGTCATTCGCCCTCACGACTACCTCCACGTGATACTCCCTCTTGGTGCTGTCGACCCAGTGCTCGTGGTAGGAGAAGGTGGGGACTCGAGTGAACTGGCACTTCCTGAGGCTATCCTCAAGAAGCACAGGAACCCCAGTGGTCAGGAAGTCCTCGGGTACGGCGGCCATCTACAAAAAGTGGAAGGGAAAGGGTCAATAAAGGAATGTGACCTATGTTTGGGATACTAACATAAACATAGGTATATGGGTAACCTGGTGGATAGTCTCGCTCTAACTAACGTCCATGCTAACTAAGGTTTCCTACAGTCAGGATGGCTCTGATACCAGCTCTGTGGGGACCCCGACTCGCAAGTCGTGATCACCGAATGCACGTGTACAGTGATCCCAGAGATCAATGCTCACTGAACACACAGAAGCTGAATAACAAGAGTCTTACATCCATACATACCGTCTTACACAAATAGTGACCAACATGGTCAAGTCTTACATCGATAAAGCCTTAAGGGCTGAACATCAAATGAAACATAGCAGCGGAAATCGTCGTCGATAAGTAGAACCCATGCCATCTGCCTTAACCCTACAGGCAATCTGACTGGGAACGTCCTAGTTCGCATGATCGTCTCCAAAGAACTCTTCTTCGAACTCCGGTTCTCCCATGCCTGGTCAATTAAATAACCAGTGGCAAGCCAATGAGTACTTTGAATGTACTCGCAAGCAACCCATGATTTGGTTCAAGGTACAGTAATGCATGACATAGGTAAAGTTTTGCATAAAGCTAGTTTTGAGTGCAGGACATGTTCAACATCCTATAAAGCATGCATCAAGAGAATTCAAGTAACCATAAGATCTGGTCATAGATATCAACATAAATAGAAAGGGGCACCAACCCATTTATCATAAACAGAGAGGGCACCAACCCATCTCAATCGTGTCAAGTCCTCTGACTTGATCCAAGACAACACCATCATCTCACACACACACCGGGTTTGAAAACAAGTGGACGTAGCCCAAGAGCGGTTACCCAACTGTCCTTGACCGTGGACACGGCTATTCGAATAGTTTTACACTCTGCAGAGGTTGCACACTTTACCCACTAGATCCGGGGAACTTCCGTGTCATCCACGACCCGCGGTACCTCAAGTACCCGGGGTAAGCACCCGATCACTACCTTTCCCTAGACGACACTAACATGGAGTCCACTCGATTGGTAGTAACCCCCGTGCCGAACATTTCACATCATAAAGTTGTGGAGCCTCGCTCCCATTTTCATCACATACCACAAGCACGGGGTACCAACGGTGTGTCCGGTGCCCTGTGAAAACAGTCATGGCCGCCCTACCTGGCACGACCCCGTCCCAAGAGAGAGCACCAACTCTCCCCCATCACTAGTAATGCGGGCTCCAAGCTAGTATCGGTCTAGGTACTCAATAATGCCCTTTCCCATATAAGGGTAGAGTGGTCGCGCATGTAAGGTTGGAATAACGGTCGCAACTCCGACCAATCCATTTTGAAAACAACACACACCTTCCTTGGCACACCACTTCGTCATCAAGTGGTCACCCATCTCATCATCTCCCTCGGGCATAGGTGGCACCCGACGGGGTTTTCAAAAAGACTTTTGAAATCACATTGCCTCCTTCACCATGCACAAACCCACCCCATTTGCGTAGCATCTACATTTGCATCCTATCTACTCCCACCGGCATAACCCTCATAAGAAGGTAGGGCCAGGCACACTGCAAGTATCAACGAGGAAGTAATCGTGGTAACCAACCCACGTGGTTCACCATCTCATCATGATTCCGATGCATCGATAATAAAGAGCTAAAAATGACATGCATATAAAAGGGGTATCATAGTCATGGTCAAAGGGCTGCTTGCCTTGGTTGGCTTGATCTTCAAAGTCTTCAGGCTCTGCTCCTCCTTCTTCCTCAGCTACCTCGTCAAACACGGGATCTAACGTCGCAAGAAAACAACGGGAAAAATAAGACAATAATAAAAACAGAAAAGTCAAAGTGCTCACAAAAATGTCAACTTATTTTTGTAAAATACTAAGAGGAAAGCTAGGAAGGGGACAACTTTTGGTTTTGGTTTTGGAGCAGCAAAATAGGAGTTATGGATTTTCAAAGGCCTATTTAAATGCTAAAAACCACATTTAAATATTTATAGAGAATAAAAGGTGGTTGGATTTGAATGAAAGTTGCACCATTAAATAGGTTGCAATATTCTAGGAATTTAGAAATTGGAATCAATGCATTTGGATTAATATTCTGTCCTGTGGAATTTTTGGAAATAATACAGAAAAGGAAAAAGAGAAACGGCGCTGTGCCACTGGGCCAGAGAGGCCACAGCAGCAGCAGGCCCAGGGGGGGAAACCCAGCCCACGCGGCCGCCACATCGAAGGCGTAAAGGCTGAATACGCCTTCAGCCGACGGCGGATCGGTGCGCGCGTGCGCGCACGTTTTAAACCTGACGGGTGGATCCCACCCGTCAGGGCGTGTGGCTGACGGGCCGGCCCCACGGCGGCCGTCGTCTACCTCCGGCCAGAGGCGACGGCGAGCTCGCCGGCGGCGATACAGGCACGGGAAGGGGAGCGGAGGCTACCGTTGGACTCAGGAGCGAGTCGCGGTTCTGGTGGTGGTGGAGACGGTCGCCGGGGTGGCCTGCTTCGCCGGCGACGAGGTCCCGCGGCGGAGGTGCTTCGGGCGCCGGTGGTTCCGGCCGTTTCCGGCTGCAAAACGAGGGGGAAAGAGAGGGGAAAGCATCAGTGAGGCGAGGGGAGTCCAGTTCGAGAGAGAAAAGGAGCGGAGGAGGCCTGTACCCACAGATCGACGGCGACCCGAGGCGGCGGAGCTCGAGCTCGATCTCGAGCTCGGGCGGCTCTGGAGAGAAGTGGGTGGTTCCGGGGGTGGATTGGGTGTGTGGAGGGGCGACAGGGAGGAAGAGGAGGGCTCGGGAGCGCCTTATATAGGCTGGCCGCGGTTCACCGTGGGCGTGGCCTACGGGCGCCCGCGGGACCGGCTCTGGAAGCCGTTGGAGAGAGGTTGGAGCTGTCCACGGCGCTCGTGGGGATGGAGTAGGGCGCCAGGGAGGAGGAGAGAGAGCGGGGGAGTGTTCTGGCGCCCGCGCGTGTGAGGCCGGCCATTGGCCGAGCCGGACGGCGTCGGGCACGCGCTGCAGGAGGGGAGAGAGAGGGAGAGACAATGGGGACGGCACGGCGGCGTGTCGCAGACGTCAAGACACATCAACTGGCGCGATGGGAAGGCACGAGGCGGTCGGGAGGCGCGGTGTCAACGGTCGGCGCTCTGGCAGGCGCTCCAGAGCGCGACTTTGGCCGGCATCCGCGAGTTTTCCGCGTCGCGCGCGCGTCCTTTTCTGTCTGGAGGCTACAGTGGAAGGGGGCAAAACCTGGAAAGAGCCTGGGATGCTCTGGGGTGCAGAGGGGAGAGAGAGAGGCTGGGAGAGAGAAGGGAAGCTGTTGTCCAGAGAGGACAAACGTGATTCCCTCCTTCCTCCACATTGCTTCCTCGGGTAGAAAAGTGCCTAAGTGACAGAGGGGAGTGAGGAGGGGTTGTGGCAAAAAGATGAACTCAAGGAGATTAGTGAAAGTGGCAAAAATAGGCTTTTTAGTATTTTGCCAGAAGGTGTTTGATGGAGTTTTGGGTAAGCTAATGACTCCCACTGGCCAAGATACTCCAAGGGGTGAAATGTCACATATATTTAGGGCCTTCCACCCATTTTGAGCTTATTTGGACAAAGTTGCCAATGCAACTTTTGCAAACCCTAGAAATGGGCAGAAATGGATTTGTGTAGATCCAGTGGAGTAAATCATTTCTCCTTGATGTGCCACTTGGTGTGGTAGCCTTATTTGGTCACATGATCAGGCTCACCAAAGTTGGGGTCCTGGAGAAAAAGTTGGTAGTGCAAAGTAGTTCAAACTTGATTCTGGTCAGAGAGGGTTTTGAGGCACTTTGACCAAGACTTCCTATTCTCCAACCTGTGCCATTTGGTCCAGATGCATCATTAGACCAATGAAGCATGTCCACCAAGTTTGAGCACATTTGGACATACTTGGCAATGTAAAGTTGATAAAACTTCAGAATGGACAGAGATAGTTTTGAGGGGTTTTGATGGTGTTATCTTGTTCTCCAAGTCATGAGACTTGGCAAGATCATCTAATATGTCATATGTGACATGATGGAATTTTCCTGGAATTTCTGGAGAATATTTCCTTTGTAAATATTTCAAAAGCTTGAAATATCCAGAAAGGGTTTTAGAGGGATTTGACCAATATTTTGAGCATGACCAGGTGTTGAAACTCTTATATATGGACAATATATGTCCTATGAGTTTCCCTAAATTTTGTCAAATATTTTTGAAACAGTAAAGTAATTTTTTCCTATTAAAGACCATTTCTGGCCTTAAGAAAAAGCCTTTAAATAAAATAGAACAGTAACTTTTAAAATTATATTTTTGTGGTTCCTGGGCATCCTATATCTAATAGGAGTCTAATATATTTTTGGAAAGATTTTTACTGCCCTTAATCAAGTACTTGTAGTGCAAACCTCAATTCAGGGGTTTTTGGAAAACTAATTTTAGAAAATACTTTCTGGCCAAATTATTTTTGTAAGAAAACTCCATATAGCACTATTCACATGGCATGGTCATTGGTCAGGATCTTGGGGTAAGGAGGTGGAATATAGAGGGCAGAGTAGTTGACTTCAAGAAGCACTTGAAAGAAACACAGAGAGAAAACCAACTCCAAATAAAAGCCAAAAAAATGCAAAAAGTTTTTGTTGGTCCAAATTTTCATGCTTTAATAATGAAAATGAAATGTTACAAAATGCACGGTGTGACAACCGGACTCCAAACCTGCATCAAAGACCTGATTGACAGGAAGGTTAAACTTGTCACCGTAGTCCAGGTCATGCTCTTCCGCCGGATCCTCCCATGTCAACGACGGGCTTTTCATTTGTGGGAATTCGACCTGGCCCAGCACCAAACTTTTGTCCAGGCCCTTCAACACAACGCATGAAGATGCCTGGAAGGTGCTTTTCAAGAGCTCCGAGGTTCACCCTCCCATTACCGAGGATCGCGGATTCTGCGCAAAGCGCCAAGCCAGCACGGTAAGCTTAGTTTACCCATTAGGGGGCACTTGTTTTTCATAGTTTGACTCTATGCGGGGTCTAAGCTGCCATTCCTTTGCCCGAAGGCCCAGCAGACGCCCGCTTGGCAAAGCTACTGCTTCCGGTACCTCACGTGGTGCCGGAGAAGAAGGCCAAGAAGAAGGCCACGGGAACTCGAAAGAGTTCCCGGCGCCTGGTGGTGTAGGACTCATCGCCCGACGACCCCAAAGCGCACTCCTCCTCCGAAGACGAGGAGGAGGAAGAAGCCTCTCCCTCTCCAACAGGGGGAGGAAAGAAAAGGAAGGCCGCCCCAACTGGGGAGGCCGGAGGGTACAAGAAGGGAAATACCCTTCTTCCGGACTACGCCTCTGACGCCGAAGACGGCGGAGAGGAGTGGCCATCCAGGGCCAAGCCTCTGGCAACATCGTAAGTATCCGGATACCAGAATAACTCATGGTGTTCCTTTAGTGCATAGTATCTTCTAACGCCGAACATAATCATGCAGTCCGCACAAGGCCTAGCTCGACGCTTCGTCGAGCGGATCCCTGGATTCGTCGGATGTGAATAGTCATTCACTCCCGACCGCTACCTCCCCTCGCCCCACAGACGATGCCGATGTGGAGTCCCAAAAGGGGACGAGCCAGGAGGAGGTAGCCCCGGAGGTGCCGCAAGGTGACCTTCCGGATTCCAGGCGCAAAGGGGGCAAAACCCCAAAGTGCTCTAAGTCCGGTCCTGGGCCGGACGCCGCACCGGAACCTTCAGTGGTTCCGGAGTCCGGCAGACAGCCCCTTCGTAAGAAGGGAAAGCCAACAACGTCAGTGACCTCCGTCCAACCTGAGGCACTGGATAATTTGCTGGAGGTGCTCAACGGCGCCTCCATCGACGAGGAGCCCCGCACTATTACGAGTGCGGTGATCCAGAAGGTTCGGTCCGCCAAAAGTGGGCTGACAGAAGCCTGTGCCAGCCTTCTAACAGGCTTTGAGGTATGTATTTAAAACATGTAAAAATGTTACCGCATAGACAGTAGCCCCTGATGCACAGTTTGGTGTTCGGAAAGAAAAGCCGGACTGAGGATCTAGAAAGATATACATAGGAGTCTAACATAAATATGTCAATATGGGAATGCAGGCTGCGCTACTGACCTCTGTCGAACTGACTGTGGAGGTCGATGCATTGAAGCAGAGCCTCGAGCGGTCTGAGAACGAGCTCGGCCTTGCCAAGAAGCAGCTCGAGGACAAGGAAGGTAGGTAGTACCATATATAAGTATATATAAAAATACCTGGCTGCAAATAGTGACAGGACCAACGTGAATGTTACAGGGGCCACAACCGAGGTGGCAACCCTGAAGGAAGCGCTATCCAAGGCCAAAGACAATGCGTCCGTGGAGCGCACTGAGCGAGAGAAACAAGAGGCGCGGGTGGCGGAGGTGCGGCAAGAGCTCAATGCTCTTGTGAAAAAACACAAGAGTTTAGAGCTTGACTCAAAGACTCGAGAGTCCGAGCTTGCCTCGGCACTTGAAAGCGCCAAATCTGCCAAGGCTGAAGCCCAAAAGGCCCTCCCGGAAATTGAGGCGATGAAGAGATAGCGGCGGGTAAGGCATTCTTTATGCAAAGCAAGCATGTGAAAGTGAATTACTTGTTACTTACCCGAATCCGGAGCTCTCCAGGAGCATTCGCTAATCTGCCCTGCAGTGTGTCCGACGCCGCCGCATTCTACCAAGCCGAAGAAGGGATCTCGACAGAGAAGGTGTTCTGGTCCCAGTATGTTGAAGCCGGACACCCGGTGCCCTTGAGCGACTAGCTGAAGCAGCTGGTCGAGCTCCATAAGGTAGCCGAACAGGCCATGAAGGGCCTTATAGGCCGGCTGTGGCCTGGGGAGGTCCTGCCTGGGAGCTACCTTGGGCTGGTGAGGCGGCTGGTGGATGACTGTCCGTGGCTTGAAGTCATCAAGCGCTCTATATGCATCAAAGGCGCCCGTAGGGCTCTTGCCCGTGCTAAAGTGCACTGGGGCAAGCTGGATGCTGAGAAGCTGGTGACAGAAGGGCCACCGGAGGGGAAGGATCGTCGCAGGCCCGAGATGTATTATGAGGGCGTCCTAAAGGGTGCCCTCCTTGTAGCGAACGAATGTTCCAAGGATTAAATTTTTGAGTAAACTCGCTCGTGTTTATCCTGTGCGCTGAAAACTTGTTCATATGCAATAAGCAATGCTTTTTGAATTTAAAATATTACCTTCTGTGCGGCCGTTTATTAAATCTGAGAGATGCAAGTCGTCGGCTTCTACCCCCATGCCACGAGTGCTGGGGTGTTCGGGATAAACCTGAGCACTCTTGTTCCCATTCTTGGGTCCTTCGAGGGAGGCGCTCAGCACAACGAACAAGGCAATCAGACTATAATGCTTTATCACTCTCACTTAGCCATAGAATTCTATAATTTTAAATTTCGGCGAAGCCCCTAGTATTCGGAAGACCGAGTTCGGGGCGCTATCCACACCTAGGCCGGACAAAGCCAGCTCTTCGCTCTAAGCGGCATAAGTCTTTAGGGACTCAAAAAACCTCTCAAACAGTGACCAGCTCTCGCCTTATCATGACGGGCAGTTTTAGCTTTCTCTACTGAGGTGCTTAACTTAGCTCAACTGGGGCACAATCGCAGTAGTTCTCCTAGCGCTACCTTAGCCGATATAGCGGAACGTAAGGTACCAAAACATGGGAGCCGGGCAAACCCAACTATTGACCCAAGACATGATTCGGAGCCGATGCATATAATGCTATAAGTTCGGGGTGCCGCACTCGTGAGAGTGTTCGGTCTTCTCACACCATATGCTGGGGGTACTTAAGCCCCTGGTGTATTGGCCGTACCAAATTGTATGGTTTGCATAATGTCATAACTGGACATATTTTCATAAAAAATGAATGCAATAATAGGCAAGAGCTATTTATTGTTTATTAAAAGGCTGCCGTGAAAGCAGAACGATACAAATAGTGCGATAAACAAGAGATGGGATTATTTGACATGCCCCCTCCAGGGGCAAGCTGCGAGACTTTATGTAAGAAAGGTATTTAGCTCATTAAGGAGGCCACCTGGACATTCGATGTAGCTTGCTGCCTCCCTGGCTGTTGCATCGTGTGTTCGGCGATTGTACTGCCGGACAGGCCTTCCGGAGAATGGAGTCCTGGAAGTAAGAAAAAAGAAATGACAAAATTTGGAGCCCCTAGTGCGGTTGAACCGCCTGTTGGGCGTGTCGTGGTTGTGCCCCTCCCCTTATGCCCATGGTATTTCCAGGGCGTATTTATGTACGTGTAGTACTGGTTTCGCGAGTTTGCGAGGGCTGGGGTTGGGGCCGCAGTGCTATGCTTGCTCGGAGCGTGCCAGGCGGTCTTGTTGTAGGTTACTCCAGGCGCGCTTGACGGTGTCCGGACGTTTAACAGCCGGACTGGAGAATTGCCTTGAGAGGCTACTTTGTACTTCCGCCGCGAGGGCTGTCGTGTGCTCCTCTGTTCAGAGAGAGTGTTCGGTGTTTCCATTGACCATAATGACTCCTTGTGGGCCTGGCATCTTGAGCTTGAGGTATGCATAGTGCGGCACTGCATTGAACTTTGCAAATGCGGTTCGCCCGAGCAGGGCATGATAGCCACTGTGGAACGGGACTATGTCGAAGATTAACTCCTCGCTTCGGAAATTATCCGGGGATCCGAAAACCACTTCGAGTGTAACTGAGCCTGTACAGCTGGCCTCTACACCTAGTATGACGCCTTTAAAGGTCGTCTTTGTGGGTTTAATCCTAGAGGGATCTATGCCCATTTTTCGCACTGTATCCTGATAAAGCAGGTTCAGGCTGCTGCCGCCGTCCATGAGGACTCTAGTGAGGTGAAATACGTCAATGATTGGGTCTAGAACCAATGCGGCGAATCCGTCGTGACGGATGCTAGTGGGGTGGTCCCTTTGATCAAAAGTGATTGGGCAGGAGGACCATGGGTTGAACTTTGGGGCGACTTGCTCCAACGCATATACGTCCCTGAGCGCACGCTTCTGTTCCCTTTTGGGGATGTGGGTTGCATATATCATGTTCACCGTCCGCACTTGTGGGGGAAAACCCTTCTGTCCTCTGTTGTTTGGCGGCCGGGGCTCCTCCTCGTCATTTCTATGCAGCCCCTTGTCTCTGTTTTCAGCACTTAACTTGCCTGCCTGCTTGAACACCCAACAGTCCCTGTTGGTGTGATTGGCTGGTGTTTCGGGGGTGCCGTGTATCTCGCACGAGCGGTCGAGTATTCGGTCCAAACTAGACGGGCCCGGAGTATTTCTTTTGAATGGCTTTTTCCGTTGACCGGGTTTAGAGCCTCTGAATCCGGCATTACCTGTCGTATCCTCAGTATTGTTTGCCGTTAATGCGGCGCTTGTGCTTGTTGCGACGCGACCTGCCATTGTTGTCCTTGGTATCCGAATTACCAGGTCTCTTGGTCATGTTATTACTACGAGCTAGACAACTGTCTTCTCCGTGCAAAAGCGGGTCATGAGAGTTGTGAGGTGTCAGGACCCCGACTCGATGTCACATCGATCTAGCCGGTAACACCTCATATCACTTTGCGGCCTCATGCACGGTATCCCCACGGGTGTCGCCTTACCTTTGCCCGGGACCGTTTGCGCCTTTTGGCTCACGTATATGATAGTGCCGCTAGCATCCATATGATAAGGAGCCCGGGCTGACATGACTAGTCGTAAACCCAAAGTGGCACAGACTTACAGGGACAGGCATCCATGACCCAGCTTCGAACGTGTCGGTCATCAACAAGTGGGTCCGGGCTGTAGCACTGGGCTAGCAGGACTCCGGTAAACCGGGCTGTAGCGGGCTAACAGGACTCCGGTACTCAAAGCGTGACATTTCCCCGAAGGCACATACACGGGAACGAAGAAGGACACATGCCGGCCAGCCTAAGTGTTCCAGAGTAGTAGCAAGCTACCATGGCTCAGCGGTAACACTAGGAGACATTTCCCGGTAAGAGAGGCTACTAAAGATAAACAACTAGATAGTCAGATCCCACACATACCAAGCATTTCAATCATACACACAATATGCTCGATATGTGCAAATACAACGAAGCATCACAACATGACTCTACGACACAAGTACTTTATTTAAGCCTCAGGGAGCCATACATAACATACACAAAGGTACGGGTCTCACGACCCAACATTCAAGTCATACAGTCATACAAACCAGCAGCGGAAGTAACTTGTCTGAGTACAGACAACTAGTAAAATAAAAGAGGCTTGGAAAGCCTAGCTATACTACGTGGTCCTTCACAAGCTCAGGGTCACCACCTGGGTCTTTAGCCTACTCGTTGATGTCAACGTCTACATAGAACCCATCAGAAGGGGTTGCAGCGTCTTCTGTAAAAATGTAGATTATAGCAACATGAGTACAAAGGTACTCAGCAAGACTTACATCAGATCCTACATACATGCATATTATCAAGAAGGGTTGGTGGAGTTATTGCAGCAAGCCAGCTTTGACTCTTGGCTAGACTATCCTACGATACTTCAACTTGAAATGGTTTTGCGCACACGAGTCCACTACTCACCAATTCAATACACTACCGAGGATCCGCCTCCGCCTTCCTACGGAAGAGCCATCCTCGGCACTCACACTTATCTTGAGGCTTTTAGTAGTTTCCATTTACTTGTCTATGAACTGTATAGGCAACCAAGTAGTCCTTTACCGCGGACGCGGCTATTCGAATAGATCATGATAACCCTGCAGGGGTGTACTTCTTCATACATGTTTCCACCACTTAGCATCTGCACACGACATGTGCTCGGCAGACTTCAAGCGAAAGCCGACGTGGGTGTAGACCACGACCTACCTAAACACTTAAGCCTCTAGTCCAGGTTTATCGCCTATCCAGGTTCCATCCGCAGGGAGTCCGGCCGAGGTTTCCCATACGGCCCCGAACGATGTGAACAGGGTTCCCGAGATACCTAACGGGTATTCGGTACACCCGGCCACGTACCTACCACATCACAGCCCACCCCTACGGTCAGCGCTGTCCACGGCCTCCAGTAGACTACAAACACCAGAAACTACTTGCAACTCCTGGACAGAGAGCTAGGGTGAATAAGAAGTCGAGCGGGGTCATATTTCAGGGACCAATGCATGGTAGTAGCTGTATCTTAAATCACACATACAGATCTCAGTGCTTAAGGTCGGCTTCAATGAAACAACCCACCATGTACTCCTACATGGCCTCTCATCGATACCTTTATCAAATCGTGTTCACCACACCACTCTCATTACCGACATAATCATTTCACTCTAGCCCATCACCTAGATGAACCAGACCTGACACGACTCTAAGCATAGCAGGCATAGCAAGGTAGGAACAACACATACATATGGCTCAATCAACTCCTACACATGCTAGTGGGTTTCATCTAGTTACCGTGGCAATGACAGGTCATGCAAAGGAAATGGGTTCAACTACCGTAGCACACAGCAGTTTGAAACGCGTTGTCTTGATGCAGTAAAAGAGAGCAGGAGCGAGAACATGGGATTGTATCGATATGATCAAATGGTTGGTTGCTTGCCTGATGGTTCGATGCACTGATACGGTTCTTCGTTAGGGTAATCACGGTACTCCTCGGAGGCAGAACCTGTCGCAAAGGACACCGATACACAACCATCACCAAACAATGTGCAACAATATGATGCATGCATGAAACATGGCAATATGAGTGTGTTGGGCTAATGCGACTAAAACCAGAAGGGTTTGAACAAATTTGAATCAAAGATTCAAATTTCAAACTCAAACATGGCCTTTTAAAGTGCTTTTCCTTAATCTTCTTAAAACATCAATTTAACTTGTTTGATCATGCATGAAAATAGTACAGATGGATAGATTGGATTTTTCTGATCATTTTTCATATATAATTTGTCTGATTTGGAGTTACAGAATAAAAGTTATGAATTTTTGAAGTTTAAATAATATTCTGGAATTTCCTGATTTAAATTAAATCCAGAAATATATATATTGCGCCAGCATGACGTCAGCATGACGTCAGTGGTCAACTGCGGCTGGCTGGGGTCAAACCTGACGTGTGGGGTCCACACGTCAGTGACAGGGGGGTTTAACAGGGTTAATTAAATCCTAATTAGGAATTAGTGGCGCTGGGGCCCACTGGTCAGTGTCAGGGGGGTAGTTAGTTTAACTAATTCGGTTAGTGCTAATCCTAATTAGCTAACAGGGCTGGGCCCACCTGTCAGGGACACAGGGGGGGTCCTGCCGTGGTCAAGGTGGGTCAAACCCACCGGCGACATGACGCCGGCGAGGCCCGAGACGGCGGCGTGATGCGGAAACGCGCTACAGGGCACGGGCGAGGCCGTGCTTGGGCTCGTTGGAGAGCCCTTGCTCCCGCGCGTCGAACGGTGGTGGTGGCCGTGCCTGAGGTGGCCGGTACCGACGACGGCGAGCTCGTGAGCGGCCGCCGGAGTTCGGCCAACGGCGGGTTAGGCGATGCAGGGCGCTAGGGGAGGTGTTGGTGCGTGCTACATGCTCCTGGTGAGGTGTGGAGCACGATGGTGTGCTCGGCTTCGAGCTACAACGGCTCCAGCCACGGCGGCGACGAGGCACGGCGGCGGCGAGCTTCGGAGCTCAAGGGGGCGGCAACTACAGGATGCTAGGGACGACGGGGCAAGGGGGAATTGGGTCAGTGGCTCACCGCGGAGCTGCAGGGATGGTTAGCGGGCTCGGGGACGTACGGTAGCTCTCGATTCGACGGCGACGATCTCCGGTGGCCGAGGAGGGGAACGGCAACGTGGGCGGCGATGCAGGGCTTCCGGAGGGGCTTGGCTTGGTGGGGAGGAAGAGGGGGTCGCGGCGGAGCTCCTGAGCTCAGCGGAGGGGCGAGGGGTGGCCGGTGACGGCTGCTATGGCGAACGGCGGCGATGGTGGTGTTCGGCCGTGAGAGAGAGAGCGAGGGAGAGGAGGGAAGAACCGCGGGAGAGTGAGAGAGAGCAGGGGGGAGGGCGTGGCGTCGTCCGGGGCATCGAGACGAGGAGGGGAGGGGCAGGCAGGCAGGCGAGCAGGTGGCGTGGCGAGGTGGCGCGCGCGCGCGCCGGCCACGCTCCCCTCCCTCTGTCGAGGACGAAGACGACAGAGGAGGGAGGCGGGCTGGGCCGCCTGCTGGCTGGGCCGGCCAGCTGGCTGGGCTGCACAGGGAGGAGCCCAGGTAAGCTCCTCCTTTTATTTATTTCTGTTTTTTAATTTTCTGACATTTGTTTTGATTTAAATAATATATTAAATCATTTATTTACCTTATGCCAATTTTTGCAGGGGCTAGATATATTATTCCAGAGCTCCTTTATAATTGGCATAATATTTGGACATATATTAATATATATAACTAATATATTTCCAATGCAAATATTTATGCATTAATTCCAAATGCCCAAAATAAATGCCTATGAGCTCTTAAAAATATTGGTTTGATTTTTATCTCTGTCCAATATTTTCAGAGAGCAACATGAGCATTTTCTTGGACCCCTTTGGAGAAATTTTTATTTGGGTCATTTTTCAGAAATGATTCTGAGGGTTTCACAAATCCCCATTTCAAATTAAATGGAATTTTAAACATGATGCACACACTCTGATGCATGACTAGCTAGGGTGTGACAACTCACCCCCACTCAAAAGAATCTCGTCCCGAGATTTGGGTTCCTCCGGGAAGAAGGCGGGATACTCAAGTCGAAGACGATCCCCCCTTTCCCAAGTTGCTTCATCCTCAGAATGGTGCGACCATTGAACTTTGAGAAACGTGATATTACGACGTCGGGTGGTACGTTCGGCCTGATCGAGGATACGAATGGGGTACTCTCGATATGTAAGATTATCCTGGAGATCAAGCGTTTCGTGGTCCACTCCACGGATAGGATCCGAGAAGCAACGCCTGAGTTGAGAAACGTGGAAGACATCGTGGACTCTGGAGAGGTGCGGAGGTAGTTTCAACTGGTAGGCAACTTCTCCTCGTTTGGCGAGAATGCGAAAAGGTCCAATGTAACGAGCAGCCAATTTGCCTTTGATACCGAAACGATGGATTCCCTTCAGAGGGGTGACCCGAAGATAAGCCTTCTCGTCAACCTCGAAAGTCATAGCCTTATGTTTTCGGTCATATTGACTCTTTTGACGAGATTGGGCTGTTTTCAACTTTTCACGAACGATACGAACTTGTTCTTCCGCTTCCTGAATCATATCCGGGCCAAAGAATTGTCTTTCCCCGGTCTCTGACCAGTTAAGGGGTGTTCGACACCGTCGTCCATAGAGAACTTCAAAAGGGGCTTTACCCAAGCTAGATTGATAGCTGTTGTTGTAAGCGAATTCGGCAAATGGAAGGCACTTCTCCCAGTCCATTCCGAATGAGATAACAGAGGCTCGAAGCATGTCTTCTAGAATCTGGTTGACGCGTTCCACTTGACCACTCGACTGAGGGTGGAAGGCAGTGCTAAAGGAGAGACGGGTTCCCATAGCATTTTGGAAGCTTTGCCAAAATCGAGAGGTGAAAAGACTTCCTCGATCCGAGTTAATTTCCAAAGGAACACCATGAAGAGACACTATACGGGAGATGTATAAGTCTGCCAGCTGACTAGCGGTTATACTCTCACGAACAGGTAGGAAATGGGCTACTTTGGAAAGACGATCGACAACGACGAAGATAGCATTATTCCCTCTCTTGGTCCTGGGAAAACCGGTAATGAAATCAATACTAATTTTATCCCATTTCCATTCAGGAATAGCTAAGGGTTGAAGGGTGCCAGCAGGCCGTTGATGCTCTGCTTTTACACGACGACAGACGTCGCAATTAGCAATATACTGAGCAATTTCTCTCTTCATCCTAGTCCACCAGAACCTCTGGCGTAGGTCCTGATACATCTTAGTACTACCGGGATGAATGGTGAGAGGAGATTCATGAGCCTTCTTAAGGATCAACTGCCGTAGATGCTGGTTCTTGGGAAATACTAGACGGTTCTCAAAGTACACAACACCATGATCATTTGTGGAGAAACAACTAGCACCTCCGCTAGCAATGTTCTCTTTGATTTTAGATATTCCCTTATCTCGCTTTTGGGCAGCGATGATTTGATCCGTAAGAGTAGGTTTTGCTACCAAGGTGGAAAGAAAACCTTGAGGTACAATGTGAAGGTTAAGCTTCCGAAATTCCTCATGGAGAAGCGGTTGAGTTTGTTGTAACATCAGGTTGTTACAATAAGATTTACGACTTAGCGCATCAGCCATGACGTTGGCTTTCCCTGGGGTGTAGGTTATTCCTAAGTCAAAGTCTATGATCAATTCAACCCAACGTCTTTGCCTGAGATTCAGATCCGGTTGGGTGAAAATGTACTTTAGACTTTGGTGATCAGTGAATATTTCGCAACGATTACCGAGGAGGTAATGTCGCCAGGTCTTAAGTGCATAGACTACGGCTGCAAGCTCTAGATCATGAGTAGGATAATTCTCCTCATGTGGGTGCAATTGCCGTGAAGCGTAAGCAATTACGTGTCGATCTTGCATGAGAATGCAACCTAGTCCTTGTCGCGAGGCGTCGCAGTAGATAACAAAGTCCTTGGAGAAGTCTGGCGGTACCAGTACGGGAGCAGAGGTCAGGCGTCTTTTCAGTTCCTGAAAGCTATGCTCACATTGTGGAGTCCACTCGAACTTCTTATCTTTCTTGAGGAGTTCGGTTAGAGGTTTAGCAACCTTGGAGAAGTTCTCGACAAAGCGACGACAATAGCTCGCTAAGCCCAGAAAACTCCGAACTTGCTTGACCGATTCAGGTGGAGTCCAATTAAGGACGGCTTTAACTCGCTCAGGGTTAACAACAATACCTTTACCAGATATTACATGACCCAGATAGGTCACTTCTGACAACCAGAATTCACATTTAGAAAATTTGGCATAAAGGCGATGCTCTCGAAGTTTCTTCAACACTAGCCTTAGATGTTCAGCATGTTCTTCCTCGTTCTTGGAGTAGATGAGTATATCATCGAGGTAAACCACGACGAATTTATCCAAATACTCCATGAAGATTGAGTTCATTAACCGAGAAAAGGTGGCTGGAGCGTTGGTTAAACCGAAGGACATGACGGTGTACTCGTATTGGCCATAACGAGTAACAAAGGCCGTTTTAGGAATGTCCCCGTTTCTGATTTTGATTTGATGGTAGCCCAACCTCAAATCCATCTTGGAGAAGACTGAGGATCCAGCGAGCTGATCGTACAGGTCGTTGATCCTGGGAAGCGGATATTTGTTCTTGATTGTGACCAAATTGACAGGTCGGCAATCTACAACCATCCGGTCCGTACCATCCTTCTTCTTGACGAATAGGACGGGGCAAGCCCACGGAGATGAGCTAGGTCGGATGAAACCCTTTTTCAAGGACTCATCAAGTTGTTTCTTAAGCTCGGCTAGTTCTAGTGGTGCCATCTTATAAGGTCTTCTAGCAATCGGAACGGTTCCTGGAATGAGGTCTATTACGAACTCAACATCCCTGTCAGGTGGAACACCTGGCAATTCCTCTGGAAAGACATCCGGGAAGTCACGGACTACCGGAACGTCCTCAAGGTCTGGCAAAGGGCTGGCGTTAAGAGAAAATAACTGTCGCTTGGCTATTCGGGTCAAGACATTGACTATCTTCCCCGAAGGATGGGTGAGTTGAACAGTCCTAGAGAAGCAATCAATTTTGGCTTGATGAGCTGACATCCAGTCCATACCCAGAATGATATTAATATCTGAAGATTTAAGGGCTATCAAAGACGCGAGGAAAACAAGTCTGTCGACTTGGATTTCATTTCCATAACTTACCCTAGAGGTCTGCCATCTAGAACCAGGAGTAGAAATTTCCATAGTGGATGGCATGTCACAGAATGCAACGTTATGCAAACGAGCATAATTTTCAGATATAAAAGAATGAGAGGCTCCTGTATCGAAAAGAACAGATGCCGGGTGGCAATTAACAAGAAGCGTACCGAGAACGACGTTGGGATCCTCTTGAGCTTCTTCGGCCGAGATACAGTTGACATGGCCACGTGAAGCGGTGACCGGCTTGGCGTGGAACACTTTCCCTGTCGGCTTGCCACGGCCAACAACTTTAGCAGATTGGTTGGGGTTGGTCTGGGGACACTCACGCATATAGTGACCAGATTCCCCACACTTGAAACAGGTCATGGAACTGGTACGTGGAGGAGCATTGTTAGTTGGACCCCCATAGGGCTTGGCCGGTGCAGACTGTTGAACAAGGCGAGGCGCCTGGAAAGATGGCCTCGGTGTGAACCTGGGTGGCAGGGCGGTGTTGGGCACCCACACGCGGCGCTTCTGAGGA
This sequence comes from Triticum dicoccoides, assembly GCF_002162155.2. NCBI lineage: Eukaryota > Viridiplantae > Streptophyta > Magnoliopsida > Poales > Poaceae > Triticum > Triticum dicoccoides. The sequence continues at coordinate 163,727,880 of NC_041383.1, forward strand.
CCAGCACCGGATGAGGAACCCATGTCACGGCCATGCTTGCGTGTTGCGTCATAGTCAGTCTGACCCGTTTCAGCACTGATGGCTTTGTTGACAAGTTTCTGAAAAGTTGTGCACTCATGCAGACGGAGGTCACGGCGAAGCTCAGGACTAAGGCCCTTACGGAACCTTGCTTGCTTCTTGGCATCAGTAGACACTTCCTCAGTTGCATATCATGCGAGGTTACCAAACTCCCTGCTGTAAGCATCCACAGAAAGTCGGCCATGGGTGAAACTGCAAAATTCCTCACGTTTACGGTCCATGAGACCCTCCGGAATGTGATGTTCACGGAAAGCCTCGCTGAACTCAGCCCAAGTAGTGACATGGCCCGCTGGGCGCATAGCTCCATAATTCTCCCACCATAGACTGGCGGGGCCTTCAAGATGATATGCAGCAAAGGTGATCTTGTCAGCCTCCGCTACCAGCGCGGAACGCAGTTTGTGAGAGATACTGCGAAGCCAGTCATCAGCGTCGAGAGGCTCGACGGAGTGGTGGAACGTGGGTGGATGTAATTTGATAAAATCACTGAGTGACACCACGCTAGTCCTCTGATGGTGTGCCGTGTTCTGTTCAATACGCTCCAACAAACGGTTGGTCTCCCGCTTGTTTCTCTCAGCTTCCATCATAACCTCGGCTAGGGAAGGAGGATGAGGCAGATTTGCATCCCTGACTTCACTGCCTTCGGCCTGCTCTTGAGGAGCAGGGTTAGTGCGCGTGTTGACCATCCTAGGTAAACAAGACAATGATTTAGTCAGGATGATAAAATTCCGACATAGGATATAAAATGTAAGGAATAACTCGAAATGCAAGATGATCATCCGTATGACATGGTAGATACAGAAACTGCTTCTTTTATTCCATCGTCATACACACCATACAGGGTTTAGTACAAGACCAAACAAAGTACTATTACGGTGAAAAGAGGATTACATCTCATCGGAGGCATTCCAAGCTCCTATACATTATTTTTCTACACCTCCGGAAAGATTACAACTAGGTCATATCCCACGAGTCACGCAGGACGATAGACGACACAGCTAGTGCGAACTAGTGATACAACCACTTACTCAGACCGATCCGTAGTAGTCCTCGTAGAAGTCACCTCCATAGCCTGGAAGCTCAACATGATCATCCGGAAACAGACGATCTCGCGGAGCTTGTGGACCATAGGGGCTAGGATGAGGCCTTGAACCAACAGACGGTGGCCTGCGGGGACCGCGAGGTGGGGTGATGCCTCCTACATCACGCCAACCCATCACGTCTAGCAGAGCAGATCTCACAGGATAGAGATCGCGCATATCTGAATATCCAGCTTGCACCGCCGGTGCAAACCGAGTCAAAGTAGCCCAGTGGTCAGCACGGGTATTGAAGAGCTCTAACCTCAAGGACCGATTTTCACGGTCCTTATCCTCGAGCATCTCAGCAGCGGTGCGAGTCCGTGAATCCTCCTGAGTGGGGTCAGCATAAATAGCCTGGAGATACCCTTGTGCTCCCGGAAGTGATCCTGGCATATACCGGAAATCAGAGTCCCGAAATAGACCAGATCTGACTCGCATGATGGTCATCATAGAGTAGGCGGCGTCCTGCACAGCCATCTCAATAGTAACCCCGAGTCCATAGGAGCAGTGAAGGGGCTCGGTGGATCCAGGATAAGATGGAAATATCCTGACAGTGCAGAGATACTGGCTTTGATTGAAGTCCCGAAATTGCTCTTCGACCATGTACTCTGGATACCAGCGGTATCCAGCCTCAGTCATTACCCTGACCAACTTGGCAGTATGGCCGGGTACATCTAGGCATCGAGTCAGGCGAACCACTTGATTGAGGTCGCGAGTGGCCATCTGAAAGCACAATCATAATGCAAAGGCATTAGAATTTCTAGCAAAATTTCGGCAGCATAACAGCTGTAAATGCTCAAGAAGGATTTTGAGACATTTTACAAAGGATTACATACACACTCAACATCATCATATCAAAGTTCTGAGACCATCCTAGCAACATAATATGGTAGAAGAACTGAGCTAGGCTTGTATCCATCATACCTATAAGGTACTACTGATTAGTAACACGTGATCCTGATAGAGAGAATAGGTCCTAATTCCTTAACCCCCAGTGGAAGAATGGACTGACTCAGATCAGAATGTCACAAGATAGAGGAGTAAAAAGAGACTTACGTTCCAACCCACAAACAATTCCCCTACATATAACTAAAGAATTTCTAGACTCAACATCGACCAGTTTGGCTTGGAGAACCTACAGGCAGTCCGGCTCTGATGCCAACGCTGTCAGGACCCCGACTCGATGTCACATCGATCTAGCCGGTAACACCTCATATCACTTTGCGGCCTCACGCACGGTATCCCCACGGGTGTCGCCTTACCTTTGCCCGGGACCGTTTGCGCCTTTTGGCTCATGTATATGATAGTGCCGCTAGCATCCATATGATAAGGAGCCCGGGCTGACATGACTAGTCGTAAACCCAAAGTGGCACAAACTTACAGGGACAGGCATCCATGACCCAGCTTCGAACGTGTCGGTCATCAGCAAGTGGGTCCGGGCTGTAGCACTGGGCTAGCAGGACTCCGGTAAACCAGGCTGTAGCGGGCTAACAGGACTCCGGTACTCAAAGCGTGACATTTCCCCGAAGGGACAGACACGGGAACGAAGAAGGACACATGCCGGCCAGCCTAAGTGTTCCAGAGCAGTAGCAAGCTACCATGCCTCAGCGGTAACACTAGGAGACATTTCCCGGTAAGAGAGGCTACTAAAGATAAACAACTAGATAGTCAGATCCCACACATACCAAGCATTTCAATCATACACACAATATGCTCGATATGTGCAAATACAACGAAGCATCACAACATGACTCTACGACACAAGTACTTTATTAAGGCTCAGGGAGCCATAAATAACATACACAAAGGTACGGGTCTCACGACCCAACATTCAAGTCATACAGTCATACAAACCAGCAGCGGAAGTAACTTGTCTGAGTACAGACAACTAATAAAATAAAAGAGGCTTGGAAAGCCTAGCTATACTACGTGGTCCTTCACAAGCTCAGGGTCACCACCTGGGTCTTTAGCCTACTCGTTGATGTCAACGTCTACATAGAACCCATCAGAAGGGGTTGCAGCGTCTTCTTTAAAAATGTAGATTATAGCAACATGAGTACAAAGGTACTCAGCAAGACTTACATCAGATCCTACATACATGCATATTATCAAGAAGGGTTGGTGGAGTTATTGCAGCAAGCCAGCTTTGACTCTTGGCTAGACTATCCTACGATACTTCAACTTGAAATGGTTTTGCGCACACGATTCCACTACTCACCAATTCAATACACTACCGAGGATCCGCCTCCGCCTTCCTACGGAAGAGCCATCCTCGGCACTCACACTTATCTTGAGGCTTTTAGTAGTTTCCATTTACTTGTCTATGAACTGTATAGGCAACCAAGTAGTCCTTTACCGCGGACGCGGCTATTCGAATAGATCATGATAACCCTGCAGGGGTGTACTTCTTCATACATGTTTCCACCACTTAGCGTCTGCACACGACATGTGCTCGGCAGACTTCAAGCGAAAGCCGACGTGGGTGTAGACCACGACCTACCTAAACACTTAAGCCTCTAGTCCAGGTTTATCGCCTATCCAGGTTCCATCCGCAGGGAGTCCGGCCGAGGTTTCCCATACAGCCCCGAATGATGTGAACAGGGTTCCCGAGATACCTAACGGGTATTCGGTACACCCGGCCACGTACCTACCGCATCACAGCCCACCCCTACGGTCAGCGCTGTCCACGGCCTCCAGTAGACTACAAACACTAGAAACTACTTGCAACTCCTGGACAGAGAGCTAGGGTGAATAAGAAGTCGAGCGGGGTCATATTTCAGGGCCCAATGCATGGTAGTAGCTGTATCTTAAATCACACATACAGATCTCAGTGCTTAAGGTCGGCTTCAATGAAACAACCCACCATGTACTCCTACATGGCCTCTCATCGATACCTTTATCAAATCGTGTTCACCACACCACTCTCATTACCGACATAATCATTTCACTCTAGCCCATCACCCAGATGAACCAGACCTGACACGACTCTAAGCATAGCAGGCATAGCAAGGTAGGAACAACACATACATATGGCTCAATCAACTCCTACACATGATAGTGGGTTTCATCTAGTTACTGTGGCAATGACAGGTCATGCAAAGGAAATGGGTTCAACTACCGTAGCACACAGCAGTTTGAAACGCGTTGTCTTGATGTAGTAAAAGAGAGCAGGAGCGAGAACATGGGATTGTATCGATATGATCAAATGGTTGGTTGCTTGCCTGATGGTTCGATGCACTGATACGGTTCTTCGTTAGGGTAATCACGGTACTCCTCGGAGGCAGAACCTGTCGCAAAGGACACCGATACACAACCATCACCAAACAATGTGCAACAATATGATGCATGCATGAAACATGGCAATATGAGTGTATTGGGCTAATGCGACTAAAACCAGAAGGGTTTGAACAAATTTGAATCAAAGATTCAAATTTCAAACTCAAACATGGCCTTTTAAAGTGCTTTTCCTTAATCTGCTTAAAACATCAATTTAACTTGTTTGATCATGCATGAAAATAGTACAGATGGATAGATTGGATTTTTCTGATCATTTTTCATATATAATTTGTCTGATTTGGAGTTACAGAATAAAAGTTATGAATTTTTGAAGTTTAAATAATATTCTGGAATTTCCTGATTTAAATTAAATCCAGAAATATATATATTGCGCCAGCATGACGTCAGCATGACGTCAGTGGTCAACTGCGGCTGGCTGGGGTCAAACCTGACGTGTGGGGTCCACACGTCAGTGACAGGGGGGTTTAACAGGGTTAATTAAATCCTAATTAGGAATTAGTGGCGCTGGGGCCCACTGGTCAGTGTCAGGGGGGTAGTTAGTTTAACTAATTCGGTTAGTGCTAATCCTAATTAGCTAACAGGGCTGGGCCCACCTGTCAGGGACACAGGGGGGGTCCTGCCGTGGTCAAGGTGGGTCAAACCCACCGGCGACATGACGCCGGCGAGGCCCGAGACGGCGGCGCGATGCGGAAACGCGCTACAGGGCACGGGCGAGGCCGTGCTTGGGCTCGTTGGAGAGCCCTTGCTCCCGCGCGTCGAACGGTGGTGGTGGTCGTGCCTGAGCTGGCCGGTACCGACGACGGCGAGCTCGTGAGCAGCGGCCGGAGTTCGGCCAACGGCGGGTTAGGCGATGCAGGGCGCTAGGGGAGGCGTTGGTGCGTGCTATGTGCTCCTGGTGAGGTGTGGAGCATGATGGTGTGCTCGGCTTCGAGCTACAACGGCTCCAGCCACGGCGGCGACGAGGCACGGCGGCGGCAAGCTTCGGAGCTCAAGGGGGCGGCAACTACAGGATGCTAGGGACGACGGGGCAAGGGGGAATTGGGTCAGTGGCTCACCGCGGAGCTGCAGGGATGGTTAGTGGGCTCGGGGACGTCCGGTAGCTCTCGATTCGACGGCGATGATCTCCGGTGGCCGAGGAGGGGAACGGCGACGTGGGCGGCGATGCAGGGCTTCCGGAGGGGCTTGGCTTGGTGGGGAGGAAGAGGGGGTCGCGACGGAGCTCCTGAGCTCAGCGGAGGGGCGAGGGGTGGCCGGTGACGGCTGCTATGGCGAACGGCGGCGATGGTGGTGTTCGGCCGTGAGAGAGAGAGCGAGGGAGAGGAGGGAAGAACCGCGGGAGAGTGAGAGAGAGCAGGGGGAGGGCGTGGCGTCGTCCGGGGCATCGAGACGAGGAGGGGAGGGGCAGGCAGGCAGGCGAGCAGGTGGCGTGGCGCGGTGGCGCGCGCGCGCGCCGGCCACACTCCCCTCCCTCTGTCGAGGACGAAGACGACAGAGGAGGGAGGCGGGCTGGGCCGCCTGCTGGCTGGGCCGGCCAGCTGGCTGGGCTGCACAGGGAGGAGCCCAGGTAAGCTCCTCCTTTTATTTATTTCAGTTTTTTTAATTTTCTGACATTTGTTTTGATTTAAATAATATATTAAATCATTTATTTACCTTATGCCAATTTTTGCAGGGGCTAGATATATTATTCCAGAGCTCCTTTATAATTGGCATAATATTTGGACATATATTAATATATATAACTAATATATTTCCAATGCAAATATTTATGCATTAATTCCAAATGCCCAAAATAAATGCCTATGAGCTCTTAAAAGTATTGGTTTGATTTTTATCTCTGTCCAATATTTTCAGAGAGCAACATGAGCATTTTCTTGGACCCTTTTGGAGAAATTTTTATTTGGGTCATTTTTCAGAAATGATTCTGAGGGTTTCACAAATCCCCATTTCAAATTAAATGGAATTTTAAACATGATGCACACACTCTGATGCATGACTAGCTAGGGTGTGACATGAGAGCTGCCATGGATTTCGGCTTTTCCTGTCCTAGGTGCCGGGCAAGCCATTCATCTCAGATGTTATGCTTGAAGGCTGCGAGGGCCTCTGCGTCCGGACAGTCGACTATTTGATTTTTCTTGGTTAGGAACCGTGTCCAGAATTGTCTGGCCGATTCCTCTAGCTGCTGAATTATGTGGCTTAGGTCATCGGCGTCTGGTGGTCGCACATAGGTGCCCTGGAAATTGTCAAGGAATGCGGCTTCTAGATCCTCCCAGCAACCAATTGACTCTGCTGGCAAGCTGTTAAGCCAATGCCGAGCTGGTCCTTTAAGCTTGAGTGGGAGGTGGTTTATGGCGTATAGATCATGACTGCGGGCCATGTGGATATGAAGGAGATAATCCTCGATCCATACCGCAGGATCTGTAGTGCCATCGTATGATTTGATGTTTATGGGTTTAAACCCTTCGGGGATTTGATGATCCATAACTTCATCTGTGAAGCATAGGGGGTGTGCGGCGCCTCTGTATTGGGCTATATCACGACATAGCCCAGATGAGCTTTGTCTGATGTGTTCGGCCTGGCCGTATTTGCCATATCCGGCATGACGGTTATCGTCGCGTGTCGTGGGGCACCCACACGATCCGTAGATCGATCTTGTTTGCCTTGCCTTGTCCTCCAATATGTCTCACAGGTCTGGCGCGTTTCCCCATGCCTTGATACTTTTTGAGCGGCACTGAGGTGCGGCTTGAATTGATGGCCGAGAGGCCTCTCTGTCACGGCCACGGGGTGGCCGGTCAGCCGCGTCATACGCTGGTGATGTAGGTTTAGTTGCTTCCTCTTCTAATCGGGGTAGCAGCCTGCGCTTTGGGTAGCTCTTGGAGGGGCGTTCGAGTTCGTACTCTTCGGTAGCGAGGACTTCAGTCTATCTGTCGGCTAGCAAGTCTTGGTCAGCTCTAAGCTCCTGCTGTTTTTTCTTGAGGCTGCTTGCCGTGGCCATAAGCCTGCGTTTGAAACGCTCTTGTTCGACGGGATCCTCAGGCACGGCAAATTCGTCGTCGTCGAGGCTTGCCTCGTTTCGGAGGGAGGCATGTAATTATCGTCCTCGACCTCTCTGTCTGCCGCTCTCTCATGAGGGCTGGCTTCTCCATCCTCCTGTGCTAAATCCTGCTGGAGGGGGTTGTCTTCGGCACTGTCCGGGGTGTTATTATCTCCCGTGCCGGAATTGCCGGAATTGCTTTGGCGGGATTTAGAGCGGCACCGCTGACGCGGCGCTTAGGCTCTTTCTTGGAGGGGTCATCCACCGTTGTTCCATCACCATTCCCTTCTTTTGGGGTGTCCACCATGTATATGTCATATGACGAGGTGGCTTTCCAGTGCCCTATAGGCGCTGGTTCTTGGTCGTCTCCTTCATCGGCGTCCATACCGTCGATGTCTTCAGAGTCGAAGTCGAGCATGTCGGTTAAATCATCGACAGTGGCTATGAAGTGGGTGGTGGGTGGGCTTCGAATTTCTTCATCGTCCGCTTCCCAACCTTGCTGACCATAGTCCGGCCAGGGCTCTCCTGATAAAGAGAGAGACTATAGTGAATTCAAAATGTCATCAAAGATCGAGTGCTGAAAGATGTCCGCGGTGGCAAACTCCATGATCGGCGCCCAATCGGGTTTGATCGGCAGGGGTGCGGAAGGCTCGGAATCCGAAAGGAGTCCGGCACCTTGGAGTCACGAGCTTCGCGAAGGACAAGACTGGTGTTCGGCTCGATCGCCATAGAGATTGCAGCCCCCGAGGCGGTGTCCAGCCACCCGTCCTCGATCGGCGCAGTCGGCTCCGAGCTAAGGGTCGGAGCGGACACCTGAGCGGCCTTCTGGGCACTGTCCAGCGGCAGAGCTAGATTATGCCCATCGTGACAATGCAGCGCGCTCGGCTGTGGCTCGAATCCGTCGAAGATCAAGTCTCCGCGGATGTCAGCCGTGTAGTTCAAACTCCCAAATCTGACCTGATGGCCAAGGGCGTAGCTTTAGATCTGCTCCAGATGGCCAAGCGAATTGGCCTGTAGTGCAAAGCCGCCAAATACGAAGATCTGTCCGGGGAGAAAAGTCTCACCCTGGACCACGTCGTTGTTGATGATCGAAGGAGCCATCGGGCCTAAAGGTGACGACACAGAGGAACTCTCAATGAAAGCACCAATGTCAGTGTCAAAACCGGCGGATCTCGGGTAGGGGGTCCTGAACTATGCGTCTAGGCGGTTGGTAACAGGAGACAAGGGACACGATGTTTTTACCCAGGTTCGGGCCCTTTCGATGGAGGTAAAACCCTACTCCTGCTGGATTAATATTGATGATATGGGTAGTACAAGAGTAGATCTACCACGAGATCAGAGAGGCTAAACCCTAGAAGCTAGCCTATGGTATGATTGTTGTTCGTCCTACGGACTAAAACCCTCCGGTTTATATAGACACCATAGAGGGCGAGGGTTACACAGAGTCGGTTACAATGGGAGGAGATCTACATATCCGTATCGCCAAGCTTGCCTTCCATGCCAAGGAATGTCCAGGAGTCCGGCCAAAGGTCATAGTCCGGTCATCCGGACACCCCCTAATCCAGGACTCCCTCAGCGGGAATATGTGGTTTTCTTCCCGTCGAACTTGGACAGACAAGCCCTGATCACGAAGTATACGTATATGTGGGGTAGGGCAGTGCCAAAGGGGCATGGAGCACCCGTGGTCTTGCCGGAGGGGAAGGAGGTTCCACCGAACTCGTACCGCTTTTTCTACGTGTACTTTCTCTGCCGCCTCACCCCCCCTGCCTTCTCCGATTTCTTTGAAACCATGATGGTGGTTTATGGGTTCCATCTCCTAGATTTCACGCCCAACGTCGTGGCATGCACGCGATCTTTGCCCATCTGTGTGGGAAATTTATCAGGGTCGCCCCTAATGTGGATTTGTTCAGGCACTTCTTCATCCCGCGGGTGGAAGATAAGGCTCATCGCTCGGGGAACATAAGTTGGATCCCTCAGAGCAAGAAGAATGAATCGTCTTATCTCCCTAGCCAGCAGCGCAACAGATGAGAGGAATGGAGAGCGGACTAGTTTTGGATCCAGGATGAGGACGCCCAAGAGTTCTGCGCGGCACGGACGGAATGCGTCATGTGTGGCAACGAGTGGAGCAAGTTAGGCCTCACCAATAATAGGCTTCGCCATGCATTGAATCGAATTTCTTGTCTCAAAGCTGTCGGGCTAACCACCAAGCAGGCGGGGGCCGATTTCCTCTGGTGCCGCATCACGCTGCTGTAGAAAAGGGACAAATTTGCTTGGGAATACTGCGATGCTGCTGACTTAATGCGTCTGTTCCCGGTCCTCATCAACAATTTATATATACATGGCCATGGCTGGCTGTGCGAAAAGCTGTTCGGTAGCCTCGGGAAATTCCATCTACCGGCAACGGTCACCTCACTGCATATCAGCTCTGCACGGGACTACATTCTGAAGTGGATGCCCGATTGCAATTCATACGGAGTCACGTTCGACTTGAAAATGCCCGACTTGGATGCAGAGATGTAGTGGGTCTCCACTTTGGAAGAAAGGGCCACCAGGGTGGAGAAAGGTCAAGCGCACCTCCAAGGAAGAGGAGGAGTTCATGAAGAGGCGGATCGAGGAGGACAAGGCTCTTTGGGCTGACGGGAAGACGAGGCCTGGAGAAGAGGAGAAGGAGGAGGAGAACGAGGAAGGCGAGGGGTCATCGGGCGAGGGGAGCAATGGGCATCCTTACCACAACAGCAGAAGTTCAAGGAGAAAGTAAAGCCGAAGAGGCAGAGCAGTCGAAGGAGGAATGGCTCATGGTAGGCCCTCAAGCCCTAGGGCCAGATCCAGACTATCGCCCTGCAAATGGGCCAGCAGGAAGGCAACGGCTTCGACCTCCTCAACGGCCGTGAAGAGGGTGAAGAAGACAACCTCCAAGGTGACCAACCGAGAGCCTACACGCCACCAGTCCTCTCGCCTGGCGGAGGCCAAGACTCAGCCAACCAAACGACGTGTCGTCACTGGGGTGGATCCCAGCCCCTAGTCAAGTCCAGCCTCCTTGCGCAGCTCAACCCTGTCGGAGCCCCTCGCTCCATCAAAGAGCTCAAAGCTGCCGGGAAGTTCAGCTCCCCCAACCCTGAAGAGGGAAGAGCGACCTCGCCACCTGCGGGATATGCACTGGGCTCCATGCTCACCGACCCAGAGTAAGGAGAACACCGACTTTTCTTGCTAAGGGACTATCTACTTGATGCTTTCTTAACTCGATCTTGCTTGTTGACTTGTGAGGGATGAAGAACCCCTCATTCATCGGGCAAAACGAACCAAGCAAGTGGCGTCGTCGGGGTCCTTGGAGAGCACAGGTCTAGCGAGAGATAGCATAGACGACCATGTGCCCAGCCCCGAGCCTAGCACTCGGCGCGGAAGTATGGAGCAAGTTTTGCCTATCAAGAGATACACGTAAGAACATGCCCCATCCCCCTCCAAGGTAGAAGAGGAGACCTACCAGGGTAGGGCCCACCAAGAGAGGTCCACCCCATCTACTGTCCAAGCAGAGAGATCACTAGCAAGGACCTCCACCGAGGGGTCGGTCCATACTGAGGTTATGCTCACCAAGGATGGGGACATGGACCGCACCACGACAACCAATGTTGCCGGGGAGGCTGATACCCTTCCACGGCAAATGCCACCGGGTAACCTGCTTTCCCTTGTCTCTTTTATTTGAATTACTTTGCTTCCAGCCCTCCGATTCAGTCAATTCGTAGCATCTCTTTATCATTGCTTGCTAATTTTGTTTGCAGCTTCATTGGCCGAGGAACTTGAGCTGCAGGAAGAAGTGGCCAGCATTGGAAAGGACGCCGCTGAAGAGGCCACCGGGATTGCCACCATGGAAGGCCAAGGTGAGGCTGCTGGGGCTATACAGGAATTCCCTGAAGGAATGGAGAAAGCCAACAACAACAAACCTGGCCAAGACACAGTCGTGGAGGAGAAGATCCCTCTACAAACTATGAGGCCTCTCCCTCCGTTTGGCATATCAGCTGCAGTCCCACAACCATCCTCAAGCAAGCTGGCGATGGTCCTTGCCCAACCTGGGCTTGAAGGCCCTGGCTCATCTGCTATAGTGGGCACGGACTATGATGAAGAGATCCAGCGAATCTTGGGACCATTGTCCTAGCAAGGTGAAGAGACGGATGATTTCGTTGGCGTAGCCATGGACCTGTCCTTCTTGGAGTCCATGGCAACATGTATCAAAGATATGCAGACCAGATACAACCTGAAGTGGCAGACAATCAAGGAGCAGCGCGACTCTGCTGGTCTCATGCATAAGAAGCTGAGGGACAAAGGCAGCAAACTGCGCGAGTGGCACAACAAAGAATCCAATCCCTTCTGCGGCAACGTGAGGTGATAACCATGGCAAAGGAGGATGTTGATGCTCGAGAGGTCTGCCTAGCGGAGCACAAAGCACTTCTGAACACCAGGAGAAGGACATCTCTACCCGGGATGGGAACCTTGAAGCCACCCTCCATGGCAAAGATGAAGAACTGGAGGCTCTTGTCTAGCAGTGTACCAAGGACCTAGAGAACAAGCACAAAGAGGCCCTTGACACGCTCACCCTTGACTCTTCTGCTCAGTTGAAGAAGGTCAGCTATGAGCTTGCCACTGTGTCTACTGCCAAGACTGACCTTGACCAACAGGTGGCCAAACCAACAGAGGGTCTTGCCGGGAGCACCAAGGAAATCGTGGCTCTCAAAGAGGAAGCGAGAAAGCAGAGGCCCTCTTGAAAGAGGTGCAATCGCAACTTTCCTCCAAGAGTCAGGACTTTAACACTGCCCATGACACCATCACTGACATGAAGGCACGCCTTGGCACTCTGGAAAGTGAGATTGAATCTACTGGCGTCTGTGAGAAGTTGCTAACGAAGGACTTGGACAATGCAAGAATTCTCCAAAAGGACATGGTGGACAAACTGGCAAACCAAATTGAGGAGCATGACCATTGTATCAAGAAGCTGGTCGACATCGCCGAGTGCCTCACTGCCCACATTGCAACGATGGACATGAAGAGTTGGGCCTTCTTCGTTGGCCAACATGAAGTTCCAAGCATCAAGATGACACTCTTCTTCGAGGGTTTGATCGATAGGCTAAAGACGTATGAGAACGATAGGGCCGTTTGCTTTGCAAACGAATCCCATAAGCTTGCTCGTGATGCTCGCTTTATGGTCTTGAGAAACCTTGCCTATTGCCACCCGGATATCAACCTCTCCGACGGCTTTAAGAGGCTGCCACCGGGCGCTGCTACGTCTTGAGTTTGCGTTGGTTTTCCTTGAAGAGGAAAGGCTGATGTAGGAATAGTAGCGTAAGTATTTCCCTCAGTTTTTCAGAACCAAGGTATCAATCCAGTAAGAGGCTCCTCAAAAGTCCCACGCACCTACACAAACAAATAAAGAACTCGCAACCAATGCAATAAAGGGGTTGTAAATCCCTTCACGGCCACTTGCGAAAGTGAGATCTGATAGAGATGGTATGATAAGATAAATATATTTTTGGTATTTTATAATATAGATGCAAAAAGTAAAGATGCAAATAAAAGTAGATTGAAAGCTTATATGATAAAGATAGACCCAGGGGCTATAGGTTTCACTAGAGGCTTCTCTCAAGATAGCATAAGTATTACGGTGGGTGAACAAATTACTGTCGAGCAATTGATAGAAAAGCAAATAATTATGAGATTATCTAGGCATGATCATGGATATAGGCATCACGTCCGCGACAAGTAGACCGACTCCTGCCTGCATCTACTACTATTACTCCACACATCGACCACTATCCAGCATGCATCTAGAGTATTAAGTTCATAAGAACAGAGTAACGCATTAAGAAAGATGACATGATGTAGAGGGATAAACTCAAGCAATATGATATAAATCCCATCTTTTTATCCTAGATGGCAACAATACAATACGTGCCTTGCAACCCTTTCTATCACAGGGTAATGACACCGCAAGATTGAACCCAAAGCTAAGCACTTCTCCCATGGCAAGAAAGATCAATCTAGTAGGCCAAACCAAACTGATAATTCGAAAAGACTTGCAAAGATAACTCAATCATACATAAAAGAATTCAGAGAAGATTCAAATATTTCTCATAGATAAACTTGATCATAAACCCACAATTCATCGGATCTCGACAAACACACCGCAAAAAACATCAAATAGATCTCCACAAGAGAGGGGTAGAAAATTGTATTGAGATCCAAAAAGAGAGAAGAAGCCATCTAGGTAATAACTATGGACCCGAAGGTCTATGGTAAACTACTCACAACTCATTGGAGGGGCTATGGTGTTGATGTAGAAGCCCTCAGTGGTCGATTCCCCCTCCGGTAGAGCGTCGGCGAAGGCTCCAAGATGGGATGTCGCAGATACAGAAGGTTACGAAGGTGGAAATTGTGTTTCGGTGGCTCTCTGGATGTTTTCGGGGTACGTAGGTATATATAGAAGGAAGAAGTATGTCGGTGGCCGCTCATGGGGCCCAGGAGATAGGGGGCGTGCCCAGGAGGGGTGGGCACGCTCTCCTATCTCCTGGCCGCCTCGATTGCTTCTTGACTTGCACTCCAAGTCCTCTGGATCACGTTCGTTCCAAAAATCACACTCCCGAAGGTTTCATTCTGTTTGAACTCCGTTTGATATTCCTTTTCTTCGAAATACTGAAATAGGAAAAAAACAGCAATACAGGCTGGGCCTCCGGTTAGTAGGTTAGTCCCAAAAATGATATTAATGTGTAAAATAAAGCCCATAAACATCCAAAAGGGGTAATACAATAGCATGGAACAATCGAAAATTATAGATACGTTGCAGACGTATCAGGCGCCAATGTTTCGGCTGCTGAGGCGTAGGCCAGTCCCCTTGCCGACAAGGTTCTCTTCGTCCCAAGGATACCCAAAGATCAGCTTGCCTAGCCTTGAGCTGTTCTTGTTGTCATGGTGCCCTGTAACAATACATTACATGATGTTTCTTGCGTTTAGGTTCCGTACTGTTTCTGATTTTGCACTTGTTGAAATGATGCTTAATTACGCCTATGCACGCTATCCCTCTTTGGTTTAACCATCGATATTCATACGGTTAGTTTCTTTTACGTACTTTGGTTGCCCAGCAATAGCATTCTGCCGCGATTGTTGCGGGGAACATGTTGAGGGGGTCCTGGATAAGGGGGTATCCGGACAGCCGGACTATATACTTTGGCTGGATTGTTGGACTATGAAGATACAAGATTGAAGACTTCGTCCCGTGTTCGGAACGGACTCTCCTTTTCATGGAAGTCAAGCTTGGCGATTCGGATGATAGATCTCCTTCTCTGTAACCGACTCTGTGTAACCCTAGCCCCCTCTCGTGTCTATATAAACCGGAGGGTTTAGTCCGTAGGACGACAACAATCATAATCATAGGCTAGCTTCTAGGGTTTAGCCTCTATGATCTCGTCGTAGATCAACTCTTGTAATACTCATATCATCAAGATAAATCAAGCAGGAAGTAGGGTATTACCTCCATCGAGAGGGCCCGAACCTAGGTAAACATCGTGTCCCCAGTCTCCTGTTACCATTAGCCTTAGACGCACAATTCGGGACCCCCTACCCGAGATCCACCAGTTTTGACACCGACATTGGTGCTTTCATTGAGAGTTCCTCTGTGTCGACGCTATAAGGCTCGATGGCTCCCTCAACCTTCAACAATGCAGACGAGGGCGAGACTTTTCTCCCTGTACAGATCTTCGTGTTTGGCGGCTTCGCACTTTGGGCCAACTCGCTTGGCCATCTGGAGCAGATCGACAGCTACACCCCTGGCCATCAGGTCAGGTTCGGAAACTTGAATTACACAACCGATATCCGCGGAGACTTGATGTTCGACGGATTCAGGCCTACGTCAGGAGCACCGAACAGTCACGACGAGCACGACTCAAATCTGTTGTCGGACAGTATTCGGGATATCGCCCCTGCAGCTGCGCCGGACCTAAATCCGGGGCAGATTGCGTCGTCCGAGGACGGGTGGATGGACCCCGCCATGGAGGCCGCATGCTCTTCGGCGGTAGAGCCGAATACAGAATCCACCGTTAAGGGAATCTACATCCCGGACCCCCGGACTTGTGTCCGGATGTGGGTCTCGAGCCGCGCGCGCCCGGGCCCGTCGAGTCCGATTGGGCTCCAGTAATGGAGTTCACCGCGGCGGATATCTTTCAGCACTCCCCCTTTGGCGATGTACTAAATTCATTAAGGTCTCTCCCTCTGTCAGGAGATTCCTGGTCAAACTATGTCCGGCCTGAGTGGGATACGGACGACGAAGAAAGTCGACTCCCACCCACCACCCACTTCATAGCCACTGTCGATGACCTAACAGACATGCTTGATTTCGACTCCGACGACATGGACGGTATGGACGCCGATGCAGGGGACGATCTGGAACCACCCCCCACGGGGCGTTGGACCGCCACTTCATCATATGACATCTACATGGTGGACACGCCTAAGGAGGACAACGGTGACAAAAAGGACACAATGGAGGATAAACCCCCCTGACAAAAGCCAAAACAACGGTGCAGGCGCCGCTCTAAGTCCAGTCACAGTAAAAATAGCGATAACAACACAAGGAAAAATAACACTCCGGTTGACTCCAAAGGTAACAATATGAACCCAGCGATGGAGCAAGAAGATCCAGGCCACACTGAACAGACGCCCGATCACAGCGATCCCGAGGGCCGAACTCATCAAACTGCCTCCGGAGAGGAGGACAGTCTAGTTGACGATGCATTCATCATCCCAAAAAAACATTTTGGAACAAGATAACCTCCGCAGAAGGCTTATGGCCACGGCGAGGAGCCTAAAGAAGCAGAAGCAAAGGCTTAAAGCCGCACAGGATACGCTCAACCAAAGATGGAATGAGGTGCTAGACACTGAAGGAAAATGTGGCGATGATCGCCACACAAAGAGCTACCCAAAACGCAAGCTGCTGCCCGAATTTGACGATGAGGCTATAGAGCCCATTCCGCCAAAGAACAATACGGCCATTCGGCCGGACCAACCACTTCATGGCCGCGATAGAGCAGCCACTCATGCCGCACACAATTTACGTGAGCTCCTGGACAAAAAGGCCGGTGTGGCCAGGACCATCTACGGATCTAGAGGACATGCTCCGACACGGGATTATGGTCACCAAAACAATCACACTGATCGAATACCAGTTCAGAACAAACACCGGATGCAACAACAGCCGACAGGATGCCGTGACATGTCCAGATACGGAGGGGCTGTGCACCCTTTGTGCTTCACTGATGAGGTGATGGATCACGAATTTCCACAGGGATTCAAACCCATGAACATAGAGGCATATGACGGAACAACGGACCCTGGGGTCTGGATTGAAGATTTTATCCTCCACATCCACATGGCACGTGGGGATGACTGTCGGTGTCAAAACTGGCGGATCTCGGGTAGGGGGTCCCGATCTGTGCATCTTAGGCTGATGGTAACAGGAAGCAAGGGACACAATGGTTACCCAGGTTCGGGCCCTCTCGATGGAGGTAAAACCCTACTTCCTGCTTGATTAGTTGTCACAGCCCCAGCTCAGGCCTTGCTTGTCTTTGCATTGCATCCATGCATCATGTCTAAATTTCTTTTAAACTTGAAATGGGGATTGTTTAAACCCTAGAACTAAATCAATCCATCTAGGCTTGATTAAAATCTTTTTCAACAAACCCAAAATGTCCCTAAGAAAAGTTCATGATTTCTGGTTAAGGTGGAAACCTCTCCCAAAAATGATGAACATATTTGTAGGTCATCTTCGGATTTTTGAATTAACACAAAAGTATTTGAATTGGAGTCGTTTAAATGATATATATATTTTAAATGGTCCAAATATTCTGAAGTTATTTGTGGGGCCCTGAAATAATTCAGTTAAACCCCAAAATAATTTTCAGAATTATATAAAATGATTTAGTTCCTAAACTAAATCAGAACAAAGAAAACAAAACAGAAAAAGAAAAACAGGAAAAGGAAAAGGCTTACCGGCCTTACCTGCAGCCCAACTAGGCAAAGCTAGCCCGGCCCACTGGCCGTGCCAGTCACCACCAACCTCTCGCCAGAAGGACGAGAGGCGCGTTGCCGTCGCGCGCCGGCACATGCCCAAGCCACCTCCTGCTTCCGCCGCCTCCCCGATGTTGCTCTGGACGCCCTGGACGTCGACACGCACCCCCCCGACCCCTCTCACTCATCCCCGAGGCCCTTCTCCCCTCTGCTTCCTCTCTCTCGCCGAACCCGAGCGCCACCGTCTTCCCCTCGCCCCTCTGACGTGTCCGAGAGCTCCGCCGCGACGACCTCTTCCTCTTCACCAAGTCACACGGCGCCGGACGACCAGGAATGAAGCCATCGAGCTCATCATCGTCCTCTGCCCCGACGATCGCCGCCCGTCGATTCGCCACCTCCGACGCTTTCCTGACCATGCTGGGCTTCTCCGCGAGACCTCTGTGAGCTCCGCCGTCGTTTGCCCCTCCTCCCCACGTCTAACTCGTCCTCTAACCATGTTTTCCACCGGAGCCGAGAGCCGGTCGCCGCCGTTTCTGTCGCTGCCATAGCTAGAGCTAGCTAAACTCGCGCGTGAGCACGTCTAGGTGGCCAGCAGCCTCGCAGCAAGCCAACGCCGCCGCCAGCTCACCGTATGGCGCACCACATCGCCGTTCTCGAGCACGCCCGAACCACGGCCACCGCAAACCTCGACGCCGGTGACGTTTCCGGCTACCCCCGGTCCAACCACCACCACCACTCGATGCGGGGGAGCGCCCGCATCACGTAGATAGCCTTCGCCATACTTTTGGTCGCCGGAGCGTGAATCCCGCGCTGCCCCGCCGCGTCTGGTCGTCGCCGGTGGCTAAACACCGGCGAGTTGACCCCGTTTGACCCTGGTTGACCCCGTGTGGGCCCAGGTTGTCTCCCCCTGATTCCATGACAGGTGGGGCCCGTCCTCTAATGAAACTGGTTTAGTGCTAACTAAAAGCTAGTTAGGCTAATTACACTGACACGCGGGACCCACATGTCAGGGTTTGACCTGGACCGCCGTAGTTGACCGCTGACGTCATAGTGACGCAATGCTGACGCAGTAATACATTTTCTGGATTTATTAATCAGAAAATTCCATAAATTAGTATAAACTTCTAAAATTCATAGGAAATTATCTATAACTCCAATGGAAATAAATTATATATGAAAAATTATCAAAAAAATTCAAGGAATCTGTTTATGGCATTTACATGCAGGTTTGAACAACCTAGGGGAATCTATAACTCCAATTTCATAATTGTCATTTAAATGAGCACATATGGAGTTTGAATTTGAACCCTTGGTTCAAACCAACTTCATTTAAATCATAACTAGATGCATTAGCTCAAATCACAGCATATTGCCATGTCATGAGCATGCATCATATTGTGCATTGCATTGATTGTATTTCTTCTCTGTTGCCGGAATCTGTCCCCTCTCGGTAGACGATGTTCCGACGTTGTGATCATTGACACTGATGAAGACTCAATGTTATCTTCAGAAGTGCCAGGCACGCAAAACCCCCTTGTTCATTCCGATACAATCCCACTCTCTCGCTCCTGCTCTCTTTTACTGCATTAGGACAACAACGATTCAACTGTTACTTGCTGCGGTAGCTGAACCCCTTTATCCTTTGCATGACCTGTCATTCCACAGTAAATAGATGAAACCCACTAGCATGAGTAGGAGTTGTTTGAGCCCTGTTGTGCCTACTCATTCATGCTTGTTTGTCATGCTGCTATTGCTTAGAGTTGAGTCAGGTCTGATTCATCGGGAATGAATCAGAGGTGTGTGAACATGTCCTACCATGTGTGAGCTAAGTGTGTGAACACGATTTGGTAAAGGTAGCGGTGAGAGGCCATGTAGGAATAC
The DNA here is from genome assembly GCF_002162155.2 of Triticum dicoccoides. NCBI lineage: Eukaryota > Viridiplantae > Streptophyta > Magnoliopsida > Poales > Poaceae > Triticum > Triticum dicoccoides. Next base: position 163,747,287 of record NC_041383.1, read on the forward strand.
ATGGTGGGTTGTCTCATTGCAGCCGTCCTCAGGAACTGAGTTATGTGTTTGTGATCCATGAAACAGATACTACCACGCATTGGGCCCGAAACCAATGGACCCTCTCGGCTTCTTAATCACCCTTGTCCTCTGTCCAGGAGTTGCAAGTAGTTTCTGGTGTTTGTAGTATGCTGGAGGCCGTGGGAAGCACTGACCGGAGGGGTGGTCTGTGATGCGGTAGGCACGTGGCACGGTGTACCGGGCGCCCGTTTGGTGTCTCGGGAACCCTGCACACATCATTTGGGGCTGTGAGCGAAACTCCGGCCGGATCTCCTCGCAGATGGAACCCGAATAGGCGATAAACCTGGACTAGAGACTTGAGTGTTTAGGTAGGCCGTGGCCGACACCCACGTTGGGCTTCCGCTTGAAGGTTGCCGAGTACATGTCGTGTAAACGGCGGTAAGTGGTGAGAGCGTGTGTGAAGAAGTACACCCCTGCAGGGTTAACATCATCTATTCGAATAGCCGTGTCCGTGGAAAAGGACTTCTGGGTTGCCTGTACAGTTCATAGACAAGTGAAAGTGGATACTCAAAAATACGCAAGATAAGCGTGAGTGCTATGGATGGCGTTCTCGTAGGGAGACGGGAGCGGATCAATAGTGGTGTATTGAAATGGTGAATATGTGGACTCGTTTGCGCCACCTCAACAGAGTTACTTGCAGTCGTAGTTCAGGATAGCCACCGAGTCAAAGCTGGCTTGCTGCAGTTAAACTCCACCATCCCCTTTGTTGATAATGATGCATATGTAGTTAGTTCTGATGTAAGTCTTGCTGGGTACATTTGTACTCACGTTTGCCTATTTTATGTTTTTGTAGAGACTTCTGTCTCACTAGTAGTTCCGCGTGGACTTCCACGTTTAGCTTGATACCTCAGCTACGATCTTGTGCCCTCTGCGGGATCTGGTAGATAGTCGGGCTTCTAAGCCTTTTTCATTTGTAGATGTCTGTACTCAGACATGTTAGCTTCCGCTTGTGCTTTGACTTGTATGCTCTGAATATTGGGTCGTGAGACCCATGTTTGTAATATCTCGCTCCTCGGAGCCTAATGAATAAATACTTGAGTCGTAGAGTCATGTTGTGATGCCATGTGGTATTTGCACATATCGAGCATATTGTGTGTATGTTATTGAAATGCTTGGTATGTGTGGGATCTGACTATCTGGTTGTTTATCCTTAGTAGTCTCTCTTACCGGGAAAGGCCTCCTAGTGTTTCCACTGAGCCATGGTAGCTTCCTACTGCTCTGGAACACTTAGGTTGGCCGGCATGTGTCCTTCTTTGTTACTGTGTCTGTTCCCTCGGGGAAATGTCACGCGATGAATACCGGAGTCCTGCTAGCCCGCTACAGCCCGGTTCACCGGAGTCCTGCTAGCCCAGTGCTACAGCCTGGATTCACTCGCTGATGACCGACACGTTCGATGCTGGGTCATGGATGCCTGTCCCTATAAGGTTGTGCCACTTTGGGTTTACGACTAGCCATGTCAGCCCGGGCTCCTTATCATATGGATGCTAGCGACACTATCATATACGTGTGCCAAAAGGCGCAAACGGTCCCGGGCAAAGGTAAGGCGACACCCGTGGGAATACCGTGCGTGAGGCCGCAAAGTGATATGATGTGTTACATGCTAGACCAATGTGGCATTGAGTCGGGGTCCTGACAGCTTTGGTATCAGAGCCTGACTGCGTGTAGGATTACCAAGCCAAGCTGGTCGAAGTTGAGTCTAGAAATTCTTTAGTTATATAAGGGAATTGATTGTGACATGGAATGTAAGGCTCTTTTTACTCCTTTACCTTATGCCCTTCTGATCTGAGTCATCATATTTTTCCAACGGGGTTAAGGAACTAGGCCTTCTCTTCTTTCTATCAGGATCACGTGTTACTAATCCGTAGACCTATAGAATTGTTGGACTTAAGCCTCGTTTCAGTTCCTACTACTTCCGTATGTTCACTGTTGATCTCGAAACCTTGATATTGTACTTCTAAGTGGCTATGCCACCATTTTGTAGGATGTCTTAAATCCTTTAGAGCATTTATAGCCGTTATGCTGTCCGAGTCATCCCAGGTTTCTAAACAATCTGATGCACTTGCAAATCCTTTCCCTCTGGGTTTTATGTTCCTTTGGGCCAGGTTAATCACAGTAATCGCTGAGTTGAGGTATTCTATTGCCTCGACATATATGTTGGAATTATTATTATGACCCCAGGTGTCTGGAGTATCACCTAGTAATTTAGCCATATTTTGTGTTCCCCGTGTGATGAATCTGGCCATCATTCTCGAAAGCATCCCGTGATGTTATTAGTTAGTAGGTATTCCATTCCCGGGTTCTTGAACCCGAGATTCACCCTTCTTAACTCATGTTGATAGTGTTTGCTAGTTCCTTTAGGATATTAGTAACCTTTGTGATAGTCCTTGAGGTCCATGGTATTTCCTTCTTCCAAATACTATGAACCACTTATGGCAGAAGTTTGTTGGATTAAAGGATCACAACGGGAGTGCTCTCGATGAGTTCTCCATGCTATATTGTCACTCTGCCAGTTCTACCTTTCTGCATGGGTTATGTGGAAGAAATGTTGAGCTTGTTCGACATACCAACCTATGCGCCCACAACTCAGAAAATCGTATGTTCTTTTAAGTTGTCCCTCTTTAGTTGTATCCTGACCTCCGTCTATCAAGTGATAGTCAGGACTAGTTGCGCATTCATGTTATCGATGCCTATTATTCTTGTGGTCCGTCAAGCTATTCTATTCTGGAATGACTAGGAGAAACAAACTCCAGAACCTGATCCATATCCAGGATTGGGTCAAAGAAGTTGTGCTCCGCAGATCAAATTGCTAATCCAGCTTTTGTTCTGCTCTACCTTGGAGTATTACCATCTCCATATCAGGAATATCATTGAAATTGCACACCATCCTATGAGCTCTTGATACAGTGATACTCTATCCATCATTATTCATTCCTCGGTCCCGTGTTGTTGTAACCGGAATGCCGACAAGCAAACTATGATGTGTGAAATCTATACTCCTAGCAACCTCGTTGCTTGGCAGTTAATGGACAATATTCTCATTCTTAGCGTGTTGGTTATCAAATCATCATCCTAAGGTTGATAGTGCTACCTAGTCCTTATTCCCGGTGCACTTTTCGATCAATGAGTTAGGATAGTGTCAATCCCTCGCTTCCTTGATCATATCATCTTGCCCTGAAAAGCAAGGTCGTTCTCGAGCTTAGTAACATATCGGTGGTTCGTGATTTTCCGAAGATCTTCTCGGAAGTATTACCTCGTTGTCACCTGACCGCTATGTTGAGTTCGTGATTAAATGGGTTTTCTTATAAATCGCCCTTCTCCAAGAATCTGTGTTGGATACCCCCGAGGTAGTTGGTTAAGCTAAACAACAACTTGGAGAGTTGGAAGATAAAAGCTTGTCCGACTTAGCTGATCCCAAAGGGATGTTTTTATGTGTGTGTTGAAGAAAGATGGTATCTTCATCGATTGATCCTCGTGACCAGTTGTTGGAGCTATTGTCTTGCTAAAACTTTGATTTGAGTATGGGCTATCCTCAAATCAAATCAGAACCAATGATGTTCGTAATGTTGTCTTACTCGTGGTTGATCCCTCGAGCATACACCATTACATCTTTTGGTCTGACCAATACTATCACCGTGTTCACATGATGGCGGAAGTCCAGTGATATGGAAATTCCGATGAGTTGTTGTTGAGCCCATCAGCAGCATATTGTCTCCCCCATGACTCATGTTGAACATCAACCTAGTGTTGGAAACTTTTATAAGCATTATCTTCATGTCCCATCCGTGAAGAATATGTTGGATGAAAGAAGTGACTTTCTCTGATTCACGTGCATTTGGTGCAAGTTGCCACCGTGAGTTCGAGAAAGATTGTTTTTATTCCCCTGGTACCATCCCAAGTCAGTCATGCACGTACGAAGTATGCTATGGTTTGACAGGCTCGCAACCTTCATTCCATATGTTTTCCCTAGCACACCAAGCCACTAACTGATTTGTTCAAGGAAAAGAAGTTTCTACATAAGAGCTAATCATATGACTTATGAAAGCACTTCGTTATCCGCGATGATGGTTCCCCACCTGAACTCGGCAGTGTTTTATTGCAAGACTACCATGTGATCGTGCTTGTCTTGGACAATGTGTTCACATGTTTGTAGCAGAACCAGCTCATGTTTTGGAGCTTGCTATCGTAGTTCATTTCCCGAGAATCCCGCAACGTCATCTCGTCGATTTGTTTTGCAAACTTTCATTTTTCTTCCTAGACTCGATGAGTCTGGAATATTCTGACACCAGCCAGATCTGAATCTCAGGCAGATATGATGGTTGGAACATTTCCCAAGAAATATAATATTGGTCTCGCGATAACCGGTAAAGTGAATGTCGTGGCCAACACACCCCGCCGGGAGACCTAATATTGTAGTATCTTGATTGGAGAAGTTGGCCACATCCCCATAAGGATTTCGAATGACTTATTATAGAAGTTGCTCCGTATGGATCCTTTATATTCCAAAGTCCGACCTTTACTTGATGGCCATGTTGATGCTTTTAAGCATAATCGTGGTACCTAGAACATCAAGGAGAACATTAGAAGCGGAGTGCTAAATGTCTCTCGGTCGATCATCCAGATTTTGTTTCCTTGGCCTCGCTAAGGTGAAATCTGAGAAAGTGTTATCTCCTTTTGCATCAGCATCGTCCATCACCATTCATCATGGTAGTAAATTGTGTTGCTAGGATCCTTGACACGGATATTGGTAAAACCTTGATGAATATGGAAATGCTCAAGTTCTTGAGAGCACGCACAAGCGCTAAGTGTTGTCATCGGCACCAACTGGGGTTACTCTCAGTTCCCTCGGTTATGTTATAACTTTTCAAATAGTGGATTCACTCTCTACTGTTGAGCTTTTCCCCAAGTACTAAAGTCGTCCCTTGTGTTGTTTTCAACAAGGTAATCCACATCATCCATTCTAGTCCGAGTATGTTATTCTACCGAACCCCTCCAAATGATCGATTGTGATTTGCCTTAAGCTGGTATAAAGAATTTCAATGATCTCTGAATCAAAGGTAATTCTTTTTGCTACTTGAGGGGATATTTTTACGAGACACCTTCCCTAAGGTGCCCTGTTATGGTATCACGGCAACCCAACTCCTCGCTACGTCGACAACGGTTCACCACCTTCTTAAGTGTGGAATTGTTGTCTACCTAGTGAACCTTCGTCATCTGTCTTAAACCATCACTCTAGTTTTATGCTCCGTGTCTCAGCTTGAGAGATGTCTCCATGTCTCACTCCCTGAGTTGATCCTAAGTTGTTCGATCTTCGAGAAGATCGATCCTTCTGGAGTCTCCTTCTCCTCCCTTTGTCATGTTGACTTGAGTTCTTAGAGCAAGACGTCGAGACAATGATGGTGATCAAATCAACGTTCATTTGAAGTGCAACTTGGATCGTGAAGATTGTGTTAGTTTGTGCTCGCCTTTCATCTTACCCTACGCTTGAATCTCGGGACGAGATTCTTGTTTAGTGGGGGTGAGTTGTCACAGCCCCAGCTCAGGCCTTGCTTGTCTTTGCATTGCATCCATGCATCATGTCTAAATTTCTTTTAAACTTGAAATGGGGATTGTTTAAACCCTAGCACTAAATCAATCCATCTAGGCTTGATTAAAATCTTTTTCAACAAACCCAAAATGTCCCTAAGAAAAGTTCATGATTTCTGGTTAAGGTGGAAACCTCTCCCAAAAATGATGAACATATTTCTAGGTCATCTTCGGATTTTTGAATTAACACAAAAGTATTTGAATTGGAGTCGTTTAAATGATATATATATTTTAAATGGTCCAAATATTCTGAAGTTATTTGTGGGGCCCTGAAATAATTCAATTAAACCCCAAAATAATTTTCAGAATTATATAAAATGATTTAGTTCCTAAACTAAATCAGAGCAAAGAAAACAAAACAGAAAAAGAAAAACAGGAAAAGGAAAAGGCTTACCGGCCTTACCTGCAGCCCAACTAGGCAAAGCTGGCCCGGCCCACTGGCCGTGCCAGTCACCACCAACCTCTCGCCAAAAGGACGAGAGGCGCGTGGCCGCCGCGCGCCGGCACATGCCCGAGCCACCTCCTGGTTCCGCCGCCTCCCCGACGTCGCTCTGGACGCCCTGGACGTCGACACGCACCCCCCCGACCCCTCTCACTCATCCCCGAGGCCCTTCTCCGCTCAGTTTCCTCTCTCTCGCCGAATCCGAGCGCCACCGTCGCCGCCGCTTGTTGCTGCCGCAACCACCGCCTTCCCCTCGCCCCTCTGACGTGTCCGAGAGCTCCGCCGCGACGACCTCTTCCTCTTCACCAAGTCACATGGCGTCGGACGACCAGGAATGTTGCCATCGAGCTCATCATCGTCCTCTGCCCCGGCGAGCGCCGCCCATCGATTCGCCGCCTCCGACGCTTCCCCGACCACGCTGGGCTTCTCCGCGAGACCTCTGTGAGCTCCGTCGTCGTTTGCCCCTCCTCCCCGCGTCTAACTCGTCCTCTAACCACGTTTTCCACCGGAGCCGAGAGCCGGTCGCCGCCGTTTCTGTCGCTGCCGTAGCTAGAGCTAGCTAAACTCGCGCGTGAGCACGTCTAGGTGGCCAGCAGCCTCGCAGCAAGCCAACACCGCCGCCAGCTCACCGTATGGCGCGCCACATCGCCGTTCTCGAACACGCCCGAACCACGGCCACCGCAAACCTCGACGCCGGTGACGTTTCCGGCTACCCCCGGTCCAACCACCACCAACACTCGATGCGGGAGAGCGCCCGCATCACGTAGATAGCCTCCGCCATACTTTTGGTCGCCGGAGCGTGAATCCCGCGTTGCCCCGCCGCGTCTGGTCGTCGCCGGTGGCTAAACGCCGGTGAGTTGACCCCGTTTGACCCTGGTTGACCCCGTGTGGGCCCAGGTTGACTGCCCCCTGATAGCATGACAGGTGGGGCCCGTCCTCTAATTAAACTCGTTTAGTGCTGACTAAAAACTAGTTAGGCTAATTACACTAACACGCGGGACCCATAGGTCAGGATTTGACCTGGACCGCCGCAGTTGACCGCTGACGTCATAGTGACGCAATGCTGACGCAGTAATACATTTTCTGGATTTAATATTAATCAGAAAATTCCAGAAATTAGTATAAACTTCTAAAATTCATAGGAAATTATCTATAACTCCAATGGAAATAAATTATATATGAAAAATTATCAGAAAAATTCAAGGAATCTGTTTATGGAATTTACATGCATGTTTGAACAACCTAGGGTTGCTGTACATGGAAATTTGCATAATTGACATTTAAATGAGCACATATGGAGTTTGAATTTGAACCCTTGGTTCAAACCAACTTCATTTAAATCATAGCTAGATGCATTAGCTCAAATCATAGCATATTGCCATGTCATGAGCATGCATCATATTGTGCATTGCATTGATTGTATTTCTTCTCTGTTGCCGGTATCTGTCCCCTCTCGGTAGACGATGTTCCGACGTTGTGATCGTTGACACTGATGAAGACTCAATGCTATCTTCAGAAGTGCCAGGCAAGCAAAACCCCCTTGTTCATTCAGATACAATCACACTCTCTCGCTCCTGCTCTCTTTTACTGCATTAGGACAACAACGATTCAACTGTTACTTGTTGCGGTAGCTGAACCCCTTTATCCTTTGCATGACCTGTCATTCCATAGTAAATAGATGAAACCCACTAGCATGAGTAGGAGTTGTTTGAGCCCTGTTGTGCCTACTCATTCATGCTTGTTTGTCATGCTACTATTGCTTAGAGTTGAGTCAGGTCTGATTCATCGGGAATGAATCAGAGGTGTGTGAACATGTCCTACCATGTGTGAGCTAAGTGTGTGAACACGATTTGGTAAAGGTAGCGGTGAGAAGCCATGTAGGAGTACATGGTGGGTTGTCTCATTGCAGCCGTCCTCAGGAACTGAGTTCTGTGTTTGTGATCCATCAAACAGATACTACCACGCATTGGGCCCGAAACCAATGGACCCTCTCGGCTTCTTAATCATCCTTGTCCTCTGTACAGGAGTTGCAAGTAGTTTCTGGTGTTTGTAGTATGCTGGAGGCCGTGGGCAGCGCTGACCGGAGGGGTGGGCTGTGATGCGGTAGGCACGTGGCACGGTGTACCGGGCGCCCGTTTGGTGTCTCGGGAACCCTGCACACATCATTTGGGGCTGTGAGTGAAACTCCGGCCGGATCTCCTCGCGGATGGAACCCGAATAGGCGATAAACCTGGACTAGAGACTTGAGTGTTTAGGTAGGCCGTGGCCGACACCCATGTTGGGCTTCCGCTTGAAGGTTGCCGAGTACATGTCGTGTAAACGGTGGTAAGTGGTGAGAGCGTGTGTGAAGAAGTACACCCCTGCAGGGTTAACATCATCTATTCGAATAGCCGTGTCTGCGGAAAAGGACTTCTGGGTTGCCTGTACAGTTCATAGACAAGTGAAAGTGGATACTCTAAAATACGCAAGATAAGCGTGAGTGCTATGGATGGCGTTCTTGGAGGGAGACGGGAGCGGATCCATAGTGGTGTATTGATATGGTGAATATGTGGACTCGTGTGCGCCACCTCAACAGAGTTACTTGCAGTCGTAGTTCAGGATAGCCACCGCGTCAAAGCTGGCTTGCTGCAGTTAAACTCCACCATCCCCTTTGTTGATAATGATGCATATGTAGTTAGTTCTGATGTAAGTCTTGCTGGGTACATTTGTACTCACGTTTGCCTATTTTATGCTTTTGCAGAGACTTCCGTCTCACTAGTAGTTCCGCGTGGACTTCAACGTTTAGCTTGATACCTCAGCTATGATCTTGTGCCCTCGGCAGGATCTGGTAGATAGTCGGGCTTCTAAGCCATTTTCATTAGTAGATGTCTGTACTCAGACATGTTAGCTTCCGCTTGTGCTTTGACTTGTATGCTCTGAATGTTGGGTCGTGAGACCCATGTTTGTAATATCTCGCTCCTCGGAGCCTAATGAATAAATACTTGAGTCGTAGAGTAATGTTGTGATGCCATGTGGTATTTGCACATATCGAGCATATTGTGTGCATGTTATTGAAATGCTTGGTATGTGTGGGATCTGACTATCTAGTTGTTTATCCTTAGTAGCCTCTCTTACCGGGAAATATCTCCTAGTGTTTCCACCGAGCCATGGTAGCTTGTTACTGCTCCGGAACACTTAGGCTGGCCGGCATGTGTCCTTCTTCGTTCCTGTGTCTGTCCCCTCGGGGAAATGTCACGCGATGAATACCGGAGTCCTGTTAGCCTGCTATAGCCCGGTTCACCGGAGTCCTGCTAGCCCAGTGCTACAGCCTGGATTCACTCGCTGATGACCGAGATGTTCGATGCTGGGTCATGGATGCCTGTCCCTGTAAGGTTGTGCCACTTTGGGTTTACGACTAGCCATGTCAGCCTGGGCTCCTTATCATATGGATGCTAGCGACACTATCATATACGTGTGCCAAAAGGCGCAAACGGTCCCGGGCAAAGGTAAGGCGACACCCGTGGGAATACTGTGCTTGAGGCTGCAAAGTGATATGATGTGTTACATGCTAGACTGATGTGGCATTGAGTCGGGGTCCTGACATTAATATTGAAGATATGAGTAGTACAAGAGTAGATCTACCTCGAGATCATAGAGGCTAAACCCTAAGAGCTAGCCTACGATGGTATGATTGTAATTGTGATCGGCCTTCTAAGGACCATCCTCTCCGGTTTATATAGACACGGAGAGGGCTAGGGTTTAGATGGAGTCGGTTACAAGGAAGGAAATATAATATCTGGATCTCCAAGCTTGTCTTCCATGCAAAGGAGAGTCCCATCCGGACACGGGCCGAAGTCTTGAGTCTTGTATCTTCACGCTTCAATAGTTCGGACGATGTATATAGTCCGGCTGTCCGGATACCCCCTAATCCAGGACTCCCTCAGTAGCCCCTGAATCAGGCTTCAATGATGAGGAGTCCGGCGCGTATTCTTGTCTTCGGCATTGCTAGGCGGGTTCCTCCTCCCGAATACTCCTAGGTTATTATCGAATATGTAGGCCATGTCCGGATCTGCAAAATGATCTTCACATACCACCATAGTGAGAATGATACTTCAGCTGACAACTTTTGAATGATGTGACATGTCCTTACGGTCGGCTCATCATTCGAACCGTTTTCCCACAACCAGCCACAGCGCGTATTGCAAGGCGGTTTCCTTGACACGTCTTGTCAAAGCAGAGATTGTGTCCCCTTATCACGGGATTCTCATCAATACGGGTATGGGTAATCCCCCTGTGCCATCAATCGTGCCGCTTGGGAAGTAAGCGATTCTCAACAGGCTAGTGGGGAGGCGCACCGCTTTCGCCGCCTCTATAAAGGGATAAGAGTTCCCCATTCTTACCCACGCCTTCTTCCTCCTTTGCCCACTCTTGCCTCCTCGAGCTCCAGCACCCTAGTCCAAGTCTTCTCCGCACAGTTAAACATGTCTGGAGCAGGAGGTAAATGGGTGGCTTCCACCATGAAGGAGAAGAATATCGCCAGTCTTAGGGCGGCCGGATAGTTGGCCGCAGACATAGCACACCGGCTACTAGACGACGGACAGGTCATTCCAACTGCAGGACCCCACGAGAGGGTCGTGTTTCTTGCCCACTTCGTCCGTGGACTGGGGTTTCCACTCCACCCCTTCGTCCGCAGGCTCATGTTCTACTACGGGCTAGATTTCCATGATCTAGCCCCGAACATCGTCCTCAACATCTCGGCGTTCATCGTCGTATGCAAGGCTTTCCTCCACATCAATCCTCATTTCGGCTTGTGGCTACAAATCTTCTGCGTGAAGCCAAAGATCCTGAGCGGCCAGCAAGTGGAGTGCGGAGGAGCCATGGTGGGCAAGATGCCTAACGTCACCTGGCTTGACGGCTCCTTTGCGGAATCCGTGAAGGGGTGGCAGTCGGGGTGGTTCTACATCACCGAGCCGCGCGACGCCGACTGGGCGGCGGCCCTCGAGTTCCGATCCGGAACCCCCATGCGGCTCACCTCCTGGGAACAGAAGGGCCTATCCTGGGGCGAACCTACAGAGCTGAACGGACTCATAAACTGCATCAAGGGCATGAGGGACAAGAACATCAAGCTTGTCAACGTGATCCAGGTCATGCTCGTTCGCCGAATTCTGCCGTGCCAAAAGCGGGCATTCAACCTGTGGGAGTTCGTCCCGGCCGAACACCAGATGCTCCAAAGTCTCTACGGCATGAAGCACAAAAACGCATGGAAGGTGTTGTTCAAGGCTACCGAAGTACCTCCTCTCATATCCGAGGACCGTGGGCTCCATGCCGCGCGGCATCCTATTCAGGTGAGTTCTCAGATTGCCACCGGGTTCGGTTCTTCCCAATATATTCATGGGGATCCTTAAGTGATTGTGTATATTTTTTCAGGATTATGTGGAGACAATGGAGCGGATTGACTGTCCGGCTCCGCTGCCAGAAAGCCCAGCTAATGCTCTCCTAATGGAGATGCTGGTCCCGACGCCCTACAAGGGACCGGAGAAGAAGGTCGATAAGAAGGCCCCGGGGATCCGAAAGGGTCTCCGGCGTAAGGTTGCGCCAGAAGCCCTGTCCGAAGATGACGAGGCACACTCCTCCCCCGAAGGGGAAGGAGAAGAAGAAGAGGAGGCCGCCCCATCCGGAAAGGATGGGGGGCCTGAGAGGGCGGACCAGGGTACCAGGAGAGGCCCCCGGCGCAAGGCCGTCATACCCTCATTGTCCGATGACGACGAGGAAGATTCCTCTCGCGGAGGCGGGGGGAAACAAGAAGAAACTCCACCTCCCCATGTTGGGGGTAGAAAAAGAGGAAGGCCGCCCCGGTGGGGGAGACTGGGACGTCCAAGAAGGGAAAGGTGTCCCTTCCGGACTACTCCGCCACCGCTGCCGATAGCGCGGAGGGGTGGCTGCCCAGGAAGAAGCCCCTAGTGCGATCGTAAGTATCCGCACTCCATCATAATTTTGCTTCGTAGTTTTGTTATAACGCCGAACTTGTATGCAGTCCGTCCAGAGTCCATCCCGAGGTGTCGTCTTTGGGCGGGTCCTTGAGTGAGTCGGCAATAAACTCACTTCCGACGGCCATTACTCCTCAGCCTGCCGATGACACGGAGGTGTTGTCCCAAAGGCTCCCAGAGCGGGGGGAGGTGGATCTGGAGGCACCCCAAGGCAGCATTCCAAACGTCGGACACGCGGGGTTCAAGATCCCCGCGGATCATGTTGGTGAGATCCGTAGTAAGCCGGACTCTCAGCCGAACACCTTTCCGGAACCTCCTGTGGTTCCACACTCAGGCAGACAGCCCCTCATTAAGGAGGGCGAGCCGTCTGTGTCGAGGACTTCCGTTGCGCCCGAGGCGCCGGATTGTCTGTTGGAAGCGCTTCGCGGCGCTTCCGTAGATGAAGAGCACCATACTCTTATGAGTGCGGTGATTCAGAAGGTTTCGTCTGCCAAGAGCGGACTAACCGAAGCCTGTACCAGCCTCCTGACAGGCTTTGAGGTAAGTAATAAGAATGTGTGAAATTACCACCCGATAGGTAGTAGCCCTTGATACTCTGTTTGGTGTTCGGAAGGGAAAAACCAAACGGAGGGTCAATTATAATCAGCAGGAGTCTAACCAATAAGTTTAAATGTAAATAAGCAGGCTGTGCTGCTTCTCGCTGCAGTCCATACGGCCAAAATTGCCGGACTAAAACAATACCTGGAGCAGGCCCAAGGAGAGCTCGACCTCACGAGGAGGCAGCTCAAAGAGAGCAAAGGTGAATGATTCCCCTCTTTTGATATAATGAATGGTAGATAAAATTTGATTATGCTAACGACGAAGCGTCGTGATTTGGCAATAGAGGCCACCACTGAAGTGGCATCTCTCAAGAAAGTGTTGTCCGAGGTCGAACACAAGGCGGCCTTGTAACGCAAGGAGCGCAAAAAGCAAGAAGCCCGAGTGGGCGAGGTACAAGAAGAGCCCCAGGAGCTCGGCAAAAGGGTCGAGTCCGTGGAGAATGAGCTTAAGGCGAAAGAGGCCGAGCTTGCGAAGGCCTTTGTAGGTATAAAAGATGCCGAGGTCGAAGCCGAGAAGGCACAACAGGAAATCCAGGAGGACAAAAAGATAACGGCAGGTAAGAAATTATTTATGCAAAGCAAACATGTGGAGGAGGCGTTTCTTTTACTTACCCGAGTCCGGAGCTCTCCAGGGGCATTCGCAGATCTGCCATGCAGCGTATTAGATGCCGCAAAGTTCTACCTTGCCCAGGAGTGGAGCTCAACGGAGAAGCTGTTCTGGTCCCAGTATGCTGGGGCTGAACATTCAACGCCTCTGAGTGACCAACTGAAGCAGTTGGTCGAACTCCACAAGGCGGCCGAAGTGGCTATGAAGGATTTCATAGTCCGGATGTGGCCTAGTGAGCCCCTGCCTACCAGCTACTTCGGCCTGATCAAGCGGATGGTGAATGCCTTTCCGTGACTGGAAGTCATCAAGCGATCTGTTTGCATTGAGGGTGCCCGTCGGGCCTTTGCCCGTGCGAAGGTGCATTGGGGCAAGCTGGATGCGGAGGCGCTGGTGAAGGATGGGCCGCCAGAGGGCAAGCTGCATCGCATTCCGAAGAAGTATTGTGATGGCGTTATGAAGGGCGCTCGCCTCGTGGCCAATGAATGTACCAAGGACATAATTTTTGAATGAATTCACTGCTGTCATGTTTGTAATTTAAAGATGAAGTTACTTGCACTATGTAGCGCTTTTGTTATTTAAAATATTACCTTCTGTGCGGCTGTTTATCAAATTCTGAAAGTAGGCCAGTCGTCGGCTTCCGCCCCCATGTAACCAGTACTGGGGTGTTCGTGAAAAACCCGGACGCTCTTTATCCAAATGTATGGTCCCTTAAGGAGGTGTCCAATGCAGCGAATTAGGCAATCGGACTATGCGGCTTTATAACCTTCCCTTAGCCATAGAAGTCTATAATTTTAAATTTCGGCGAAGCCCCTAGAATCCTGAAGGCCGAATTGGGGCGCTATATACGCCTAGATCGGACGAAGCCGAATTATCGCCTAAAGCGGAAAAAATCTTTAAGGATTTTAAGACCTCTGGAACAGCGACCCGCTCTCGCCACATCATGCCGGTCAGTTTTCGGATTTCTCTACTTAGGTGCTCTTCCGGAAGAACCGGGGCACAATTGCAGTAGTTCTCCCTGCGCTACCTTAGCCGATATAACGGAACGTAAGGCACCAAAACAAGGGAGCCGGGCTATGCCAACTGTTGACCCAAGACATGATTCAGAGCTGATGCATATAATGCTATAAGTTTGGGGTGCCGCACTGTTGAAAGTGTTCGGACTTGTCTTGCCGTATTATGGTGCGCCATAAGAAGCCCCTGGCAAACTGAACGTACCAAAGTGTACAGATGCAATATCAAATAGACATTTGTAAGAAAAAAATGCTCAAATAAGAATAATAAGCTGACGCTATATATGATCTCCCATTGATGAATAATACATTTAGGCATATGTTTATAATGAATGCATTAAGCGGAGATTAATAGGATTATTTGACATATCCTATCCGGGGGGCAGCTACATACAGATAGATAAAGCAGGTATAACGATCATAAATAGATTCCACCTGGGTATTTCCTTCTGTGCGCAAAGTCTGTTGCCTCCTTGGTTTTCTCTCCTATGTAAGTCCGACAATCCGGTTCTTCTGGAGAAGCTGCACTAAAGCAATGTCCTGAAAGGTAAAAGGAAAGGTTACGAAGGTGTGTGGCGATTATACCGCACTGTTGACTGAGCCACTGCTGCGCCTCCGCCTGTGCCCATGGTATTTTGAGTGCGTAATTGTGTACGCGTGGCACGAATGCTGCTTTGATGGGATTTGAGCGGAGGCTGGACTGCTAGTCATGCTCTTGGTGATCCTGGTGATCCTTGCTTGACGGTGCTTGAGGTTGTCGTCACCGGATTAGTGGTTTGCTGAAGGAGGCCGCATTGTACTTCTGCCGCCAGGGCTGCAGTATGCTCTTCTGTACTGAGAGAGCGGTCCATATTTCCGTTGACTGTTATGACCCCGCGCGGGCCTGGCATCTTGAGCTTGAGGTATGCATAGTGTGGTACCGCATTGAATCTAGCAAATGCGGTTCGTCCGAGAAGTGCGTGGTAACCACTGCGGAAAGGGACGATATCGAAGATTAACTCTTCTCTTTGGAAGTTATCCGGAGATCCAAAGACCACTTCCAATGTTATAGAGCCTGTACAACGGGCCTCTACTCCAGGAATGACACCTTTAAAGGTGGTTTTGGTGGGCTTGATCCTTGAAGGACCGATGCCCATTTTGCACACTGTGTCCTGGTAAAGCAGGTTCAGGCTGCCGCCGCCATCCATAAGGACTCGCGTGAGGTGGAATCCGTCGATGATTGGGTCTAAGACCAATGCGGCCGAGACGCCGTGACGGATGCTAGTAGGATGATCCCTACGATCAAAGGTGATCAGACAAGCTGACCATGGGTTGAATTTGGGGATGACTGGCTCCATCGCATAGACGTCTCGTAGTGCTCGCTTCCGTTTTCGCTTGGGGATATGAGTGGCATAGATCATGCTGACTGTTTTCACCTGGGGGGGGGGGGGAAGTTCTTCTGTCCCCCGGTGTTCGGACGTTGGGGCTCCTCGTCATCATCGCTGTGCAGCCCCTTGTCCTTGTTTTCGGCATTTATTTTGCCGGCCTATTTAAATACTCAGCAGTCTCTGTTGGTGTGGTTGGCTGGCTTGTCCGGGGTGCCATGAATTTGGCATGAGCGCTCCAGTATACGGTCTAGACTGGACGGTCCCTGATTGTTTCTTCTGAATGTCTTCTTCCGCTGACCGGATTTGGATCTGCTGAATCCAGCATTGACCGCCATGTCTTCGGTGTTGTCGCCGTTGTTCTGTCGCTTGTCTCTGTTGCGCCGTAGCTTGCCATTATTGTCACGGACATCTGACGTGCCAGCATGTGGGGTAGTGCTGTTGCGAGGCAACCACCTGTCCTCGCCCGCACAAAAGCGGGTCATTAGTGTCGTGAGAGCTGCCATGGACTTGGGTTTCTCCTGGCCGAGGTGTCTAGCGAGCCACTCGTCACGGATATTATGCTTGAAGGCCGCCAAGGCTTCGGCGTCCGGACAGTCAACTATTTGGTTCTTTTTAGTTAGGAACTAAGTCCATAATTTCCTGGCTGATTCTCCGGGCTGTTTGACTAATGTGGCTCAAGTCATCGGCATCCGGAGGTCGCACATATGTGCCTTGGAAGTTGCCAAGAAATGCGTCTTCCAGGTTTTCCCAACTGCCAATGGAATTTGCGGGCAGGCTATTTAGCCAGTGCCGGCGGGTCCTTTGAGCTTAAGGGGAAGATACTTGATGGCATGTAGATTGTCTCCGCGGGCCATGTGGATGTGGAGAAGGAAATCTTCAATCCATACCGCTTGGTCTGTTGTGCCATCGTATGATTCGATGTTTACGTGTTTGAACCCTTCTGGGAATTCATGATCCGTCACTTCATCGGCGAAGTAGAGGGGGTGTGCGGCGCCTCTGTGCCGGGCTATGTCGCGACGCAGTCCGGCTACGTCTGACTGGTTATATTCGTCCCGGCCGGATTTGCTGTTAGTGTATCCGGTATGACGGTCATCGTCATGTGCTCGTGGCGCGCCCCCATGATCCGTAGATCAATCTTGGTTGTGCTGCGGTGTTATCCAGTCTATCGCATAGGTCCTGAGTATTGCCCCGAGCCATAGTAAACTGGCTCGGGGGTGCAGGATGGTATTCGGGCTGATATGCCGTTTTATCCCGACCTCGAGGCGGCCTGTCAGCCATGTGCCGCTCGAGTCCATATTCCTCGGCTGCCAGGACTTCTGTCCATCTATCTGTGAACAGGTCTTGATCAGCTTGAAGCTTCTGCTGCTTCTTCTTTAGGCTTCTCGCAGTGACAATAAGCCGGTGCTTGAAGCGCTCCTGCTCTGCGAGGTCCTCGGGCATGCCGAACTCATCGTCGCCGAGGCTAATCTCGTCTTCAGAGGAAGGCATGTAGTTGTCCTCCTCCGGATACCTGTCCGTCGCCTGTTGGTCTGGGTTGTCCTGCCCATCTTCCTGCTCGGCCTGCTCGAAGGCGGGCTGATCGGGGTTGTATTCATCGTCGGCACCGTCCGGATTGTTTTCGTCTCCGGTGCCGGTAATGCCTTGGCGGGGCTTGGGGCGTCGCTGGCGATGCCCATGCTTTGCTTTCTTCGGAGTGTCCACCATATATATATCGTATGAAGAGGTGGCTGTCCACCGCCCTGTGAGCGGTGGCTCCTGTACGTCTCCTGCATCGTCGTCCATACCGTTAATGTCTTCGGAGTGGAAGTCAAGTACGTCGGTTAAATCATCGACCGTGGCAATGAAGTGAGTGGTGGGTGGGCAGCGAATTCCTTCGTCACCTGCTTCCAACTCAAGCCGGACATAGTTCTGCCAAGAGCCTCCTAACAAACAGAGAGGCTTTAATGAGTTCAGCATGTCGCCAAAGGGCGAGTGCTGAAAGATGTCAGCAGCGGTAAACTCCATTATCGGAGCCCAACCTGGCTCGAGGGTGTGCGGATCGGAACCAACAACTGGATACGAGTCCGCGGGCCCGGGATTACAAGCCTCCACAGAGGTGAGACCTGTGTTCGGCTCCACCACCGATGAGTATGCGACCTACGAGGCGGGGTCTACCCCTCCGTCCTTGGGCAATGCAACCTGTTCCGGATTTAGAGCCGGGGCTATTGTAGAGATGATGTTCCTAGCATTGTCCGACAGCAGGTCTAGGTCGTGCTCGTCATGACTGTCCGGCGCTCCTGGCACAAGGCCGAATCCGTCGAAGATCAAATCTCCGCGAATATCCGCTGTATAGTTCAAGTTTCCGAACCTGATCTTGTGGCCAGGGGCGTAGCTATCGATCTGCTCCAGATGACCAAGAGAATTGGCCCGGAGTGCGAAGCCGCCGAACACAAAGATCTGTCCGAGGAGAAAAGTCTAGCCCTGGACCTTGTTGTTAGTGATTGAAGATGCCATCAAGCCTCGAAGCGACAACACAGAGGAGCTACCAATGAAAGCGCCAATGTCGGTGTCAAAACCGGCGAATCTTGGGTAGGGGGTCCCGATCAGTGCGTCTTAGGCTGATGGTAACAGGAAGCAAGGGACAAAATGTTTACCCAGGTTCGGGCCCTCTCGATGGAGGTAAAACCCTACTTCCTGCTTGATTAATATTGAAGATATGAGTAGTACAAGAGTAGATCTACCTCGAGAACGTAGAGGTGAAACCCTAAGAGCTAGCCTATGATGGTAAGATTGTAATTGTGAACGGCCTTCTAAGGACCATCCTCTCTGGTTTATATAGACACCGGAGAGGGCTAGGGTTTACATGGAGTCGGTTACAAGGAAGGAAATATAATATCCGGTTCGCCAAGCTTGTCTTCCACACAAAGGAGAGTCCCATCCGGACACGGGCCAAAGTCTTGAGTCTTGTATCTTCACGCTTCAATAGTCCGGACGATGTATATAGTCCGGCTGTCTGGATAACCCCTAATCTAGGACTCCCTCAATGACCTCCACGCCATCAAATACCTTCCCCTCAAGTTGAAAGGGCTAGCTTGGCACTGGTTGAAAAGCCTCCTCGAAAATTCAATCGGAAGCTGGGAGGAACTTGAGGACACTTTCAGGGCCAATTTTCAAGGGACCTATGTCCGACCTCCGGACGCAGATGATTTAAGTCACATAATACAATAGCCTGGAGAGTCAGCCCGCAAGCTTTGGAACAAATTTCTCACTAAGAAGAATCAAATTGTCGACTGTCCGGATGTCGAAGCCCTAGCGGCCTTTAAGCACAATATCCGGGACGAGTGGATGGCCAGACACCTCGGCCAAGAAAAGCCAAAGACGATGGTGGCCTTAAGAAGCCTTATGACCCGCTTTTGCGCAGGCGAGGATAGCTGGTTGGCCCGTAGAGGCACCAGTGACCCAGGTACATCCGAAATTCGAGATGGCAACGGGAAGCCACGATGCAATAAGAACAAGCGTCGGAACAATGAAGAAAGTCCGGACAACACGACGGTCAACGCCATATTCAGGGGATCTCAACCCGGTCAAAGAAAGAAGCCATTTAAGGGCAGCAAACAAGGACCGTCTGGCCTAAATAAAGTCTTGGACAGATTGTGCCAAATCCATGGCACCCCCAACAAAACCTGCAAATCACACTCACAAAGAATGTTGGGTCTTCAAGCTGGCCGGCAAGTTAAACGCCGAACACAAGGGAAGGGAAACGCCAAGCGAAGAGGAGGATGAGCATCACCAGCCGAACACAGGGGGGCAGAAAAAATTCCCACCAGAAGTCAAAACAGTAAACATGGTCCACGCAACTCACATATAGTCCGTTGCCCCCAAATTAAACACCTGGTCGGCCTGCCCGATCACCTTTGATCACAGGACCACCGGGCCAATATCTGGCATGGAGGATCAACTACCTTGGTGTTCGACCCAATAATTGACGGATACCATCTCACTCAAGTCCTAATGGACGACGATAGTAGTCTTAATCTGATATATCAGGACACTGTCTGCAAGATGGGGATAGAGCCATCCAGAATAAGCCAAAGTAACACCACCTTTAAAGAAGTGATACCAGGCATCGAGGCCCGCTGCTGGGGCTCCCTCGTATTAGAGGTGACATTCGGTTCTCCCGACAACTTCAGAAGTGAGGAACTACTCTTCGACATCGCTCCCTTCAGCAGCGGTTATCATGCATTACTCGGAAGAACGACCTTCGCTTGCCTTCACGCAGTACCGAACTACGCCTGCCTTAAACTTAAGATGCCCGGTCCACGTGGCGTCATAACTGTTAGCGGAAACACAGAGCAATATGCGGTGGCTCTTGTAGCCGGACACTAAGCAGCCTCTCCCATCAGAACGCATGATCGGTCGTTAAGACCACAGACACGGTTAGACGAGTCTAGTGCACCACCGTCAACAACAGCTCGGACAAACCTGAGCTGGTAGCCATACATATATCCCCATAAATGGTACCGGGGGCTGCAAACATGTAATAAATCCCACAATCCGGCTTGCCTCATTAATCAGACAATATCTCATATTTCTAACATCCATTGAGAATAATAAACTTCCCGCATGCTTACTCTTTTACATGAGTTTTCGTTTTTACAAACACTATTCGTGCGACACCCTTCCAGGATACGGCACAACGGAGGCAAAGGCACAGACGTGCAGCAGGGCCCCGCTCAAAGGTTTCTCTTTAGATTAAGCCCCTGTGTAAACCTTCTTTACTGTCTTTTGTTTCTTGACATCCCGTGGGTATTTAATACACCCACAGGGGATACTGGCGTTATAGGAATTTCTCCTCGACAGATCAATGCACGTACCTGGAAATACAGGGTTCATAATCAAGGCCATTTCTCAGCCCAGTATATGTTATAAAGTCCGAATACTTTCAGGAGTGTTCGGCGTCGCGAGTTTGGCCTTATATGCATCACCTCCGAATCATGTCTTTGGTCAAATGTTGGGTTTGCCCGGCTCCTGGGTTTGCTGCCTTACGTTCCGTTCTATCGGCTAAGGCGGCCAAAGGAGAACTACTGCGATTCTGCCCTGGTTATTCCGGATGCGCACCTCAGTAGAAAAGCCGAAAACTGACTGTCCTGATACAGCGAGAGACTGGTCAACCACTCGAGGACTACCTTGGAGTATTCGGAGATTGTAACACTCCAAAATTTTTGATTTAGTTTTTATCAAATTCTTTAATAAATTGGAAGGAGGTTATTTAATTTTTTTTCTAAAAGCCTCTCCTTCTCAAAAAAATTCTTTTATGACAAGTATTTTTTTTGTGGGTTCTTCCCAACCTTGATTATGGTCTTGAAGATTTTTCATCTTGTGTTGCATCAACAAAAATAATTTTGGAAGGTTTTTACTTTTCCTTTTTATTAAAAAGTATTCCTATAATTTCTTTTGGATTTATCCCTCTCCAAGCAAAGATCACTCTCTTGCCATGACCTATGTAGAAATATTTTCTTCCTAAACCCTCATCCCTACTTTGGGTCGAGCCAAGCATCCAATTCCAGCAAGTTTCAACCTCTTTTAATTTTATTCCTATTTATTTTTACCTCAACTCTTTTTCTATAATTTATTTTGGACTCTTTGGATTTACAAAGGAACTGCCAGATTCCTTGAGCTTTTAAACCCCAAGCAAATTACCCTAGCTACTCCTTGGTACCCTCAACCTAGATCCATCAAGACCTGCTGG
Organism: Triticum dicoccoides; assembly: GCF_002162155.2. NCBI lineage: Eukaryota > Viridiplantae > Streptophyta > Magnoliopsida > Poales > Poaceae > Triticum > Triticum dicoccoides. The sequence continues at coordinate 163,768,649 of NC_041383.1, forward strand.
TCCACAGTTCAAAATTTTCAAAATTTGCTTGCTGCAAGTTTGGACCAGATTTGCCATTTTTGGTGAAATTCATTCTTTTTCTCTTCCAAAAATTATGAGATAATTCAGGCAGTCTCCAGATGCATCAAGAGGTCACCTCACCAAGTCCCATCTCAAGAAAAAATTTCCACATGCCTAAATCATTTCGTCGAATAGCTGGTGTGCACTGTTTCTCTTGAAATTCTGAAATTTAGTGTTTCAGTTCAGAGACAGTGTCGTTTTCATCAATTGGCATCGTCAATCTCGCTAGTGCTCTCGCTGGCTCATTGATCACAGCTCCTCCTTCTTATCTAGTGCGCCGCATGGTTGTTTGGCTGGTCGCGGGCGTCGGTGGTGACGTGTCGCATCAGCTCCGGCGTCTTCCGCGGTGGCAGAACCGCCTGTGGCGGCCAACAGGGGCCAGCCCTGCCAAACGGTGCCGTCCAGCACCGCCCGCACCACCAGGAGCCTCCGCGTGGCCATCCCCTTCTCTGTGCACGCTGCAGAACCGTCGCCATGGCCTGAGAGGTGCATAGCACGCTTTCTGCCGCCGACGAGCCCGTGAGGCCGTTCCGTCGAAGGCTTGGAGTATCGCCCAAGTTGTACCAGGATTAGCTATTGAATGGAGCCAGTGGACCAATCCGAAGATGCCCAGTCACCTATGTCGGTGTTCTGGGAACGGGTGTCCCCAGACTTGCCTGCCTGTGGCCTGCGACGTGGCTCAAGGGGCGGCCCAGCATGGCCCATATTCATCAGCACGAGCTCAAGACCCTCGCGAGGGGCGAAGCCTTGCGGGGTGGATGATAGGAAGCTTCCTCAGGCACGGCCTCGTCAGGCTGGCTTGCGAGGAGGCGGAGAGATCAAGGCGGGGTACCTCACGAGGTGCCCATGACGAAAGCCATGACGACCAAGGGCGCCAGGCGGGCGCCAGCCCGCGCAGTGTCCTTCTTTCCTCTTTGGTGCAAAGGGAGCAAGCGCAGGCGAGAGCATCAAGCAAAGGCATCCATTTCGGTGCAACAAGACCAATACCGTCGCAATGGCAGGAAGGAGGTCATTGTGGAGCCCAAGGTGGCATCACCACCAGAGCCTTTGACAGGCGAGGACTAGCTTTAGTCAGGATAAGTGTACTGGATGTTCCTCCTCAAAATGGCCAATTGTTGGTGCCCTTCCCGCTCAATATTTGGGAAGAGGACCAGGGCCTTTGGCTATAAATAGAACTAGCCACCCACACGGTAGAGGCATCGGATCATCATCTGGAAGCCAGTAGAAAGGGCGACTGAACTCCACCTAGCAGTTCATCGCACCAGCCAAGAACAGACCCTCGCGAGGCTGTTCTTCCTTGTATTGTTCATCATCAGCCCAAGAGGCAATCCACCATGCCACAAACTAGAGTAGGGTATTACACCACAATGGTGGCCCGAACTAGTATAAACCCTGTGTCTCTTGTATTGATCCTTTCATAGCTTAGATCCTAGCAAGGCGGCGAGGTGCAGGTAGGTAGAGGGCGAGATCTCCGCGTGCACCCCAGTGTTCGAACCTAGAGGGTCTGCCGGAACCCGAAATCCGACAACCTAAACCTCCAGCCTCACCACTGCATCGCCGTAATCGCTCGCCGGAGTGATCCCGTTCTCGGCAACCGCCTCGGGTCGGCTATAAATGGAGGCACCGAGCTCGCTTTCGACCCAGCACCACTCCTCCACCTCACCAGAACCACACCCTGCCGCTAGGAGGACCTCGTGGAGGCCTTCTTCCCCAACTCCGGCCGCCCCGATCCGCTTCGGGCTCCGGCAAGATTCTTAGTGGTGAGAGCACCCCCACTTCCCAATCTATGCCAGTAGACTCCTAGTGCACCCACTCTTCTGACCCGAGCCCCAATTTGGCGTCTGCAGCCCTCCTCGGTGAGATCCAACACCGCCCGAACCACCGTCCGCCGGAGTGGAGGCCGCCGTCGATGTGGTGCCCGCCGACGACCAACTCCACCACCACAGACGCGGAAGAGCTTCGTGAGTCCGTAGGTACTTTCCATTTCCCCTACCCCGCCGTGGATCGACGTCGGCGAACACCGCGATCCTCGAGGCGCCGGTGTGCTCTATTCAAATGTTTAAACCTGACTGGTGGGACCCCCTCGTCAGCTCTCCTCTTTTATTGGAAACGTTTTCTGAAAGCGCCTTTGGGCAAAGTACATTTTCTGTTTTTTTAAACTAGCCCCTGGATAGTTATCTATTTAAAACAAATTAGTCCCTGGACTAAAACCTTTATAACTCTTGAACAAAAGATGATTTTGAATTGATTCTTTTTCTGTCATCTTTGTCTTTCCATCTAGTTTTATATCATATTTATTTGAAAAAAAATTGGCACAATTTTTATGGGGGCACAGTATTTATGTCAGTATCCAATTTCTTCTATAAAGTAGATACCGAAGGAGGTGACGGAGCCGCAAACTTCGCCGAGCTAGACTCCGACTACTCTGAACCAGGCAAGCATGTTTGAAACTTTGATATGATGAGTGTTTTTCATGATTGCTTGAGTGGTTTTCTCATGACATGTTTATATAAGCATTTGTGAATGTTATATTTCATGCAAAGCAAGCTGCAAGTGAGCTTCAAAATTTGACGTGTTCATATGATGGTGAGATAACCTGATCATGTGGTGGCATGATAGGTTGCAAGCTGGTATTGTTGAAGCATGCCAATTTTATGTCAACCGTTTAACTCCAGTATTAATGTGGACCAATTCTGGTTCCCGTTCGTTCCCTTTTCGTGCCGCCACATGTCTTCTGCAAAGAATGCGGTTTAGTCAGTTGCAAACCTCTTTCCTTGTACACACCAAATAGAGGGGCCGTGATGAGGGTTCCATGGCCCTGAATTAAAGCCCGTCATCCGGTCAGGGGGCATGGGTGCTTCCGGTTGGGACCGAGAGGGGGGCACCCCTTAGAACACGCAATATAAATTTGATCCCATGCTATTCGAGGTTGTAGCCTCCCCGTCTTAGAGTTTTTCTTGAACATTGCCTAGGGTGATTCCTGGCAGCGGAATGTGGAATGGGTGTGTACTGGTTAGATGTGTTTCTCCTAAAATATCATAAATGGAACTAGTCCTTTGTCACTACTGAAATCTGTTGGCTGTGGTTAAAGAGTACAAACTCTGCAGAGTCACAACCATTCGAGTAACCATGTCCATGGTCAAGGACTTGGATCAACATATTAGTGTCAATCTTAGTGTCAGTATCAGTGATAGTATCCGGAGAATAAGCATGAAATTGAAAGTGGTAAACCCGGCTGAATGTTATTCATGTGGATGGACTAACCAGTTTATTATCATGTACCGAGTATTCTGTGGAATGATGTTACCTTCATGAGCTACTTGAATTCGAATGATGATATATAAGCCCTTTATGTGATGTCGCTCAGACGTCCGACTGTGGCATTCTTGTTATTTACTTTTGATATAAGCCCTTTATGTGATGTCGCTCAGACGTCCGACTTTGGCATTCTTGTTATTTACTTTTGATATAAGCCCTTTATGTGATGTCGCTCAGACGTCCGAATGTGGCATCCTTGTTATTTACTTTCATTATAAGCCCTTTTAGAGATGTCGCTTAGACGTCCGACTGTGGCACGTACTGTCATTTACGTTTTAGTATAAGCCATTTATGTGGTGTCGCCCTGACGCCCGACTGCGGCATGTTAATTTTTCTTGTATTTCGAGGCGTCGCATCAGACACCCGATCGGTCTTCAGTTATTTTATTGGGATTTCGGGAGGACTACCACCTGACTTCCTTTTTATTTAACATGCAGTGCAAATTTACTATCTGAGTGCGCATTACTAGTCTGCTCATGTGCATCATGTTGCATTTGTTATATCTTATTTCCAAATTGTCTTGCAAGTACATTCAAAGTACTCACCTGGCTTGTTGATTTGGCTAGATGTTGACGAAGGCGATCTTATGGATGAAGAGTACGATAGCGAGTCCGACGCCTAGAGGAGTCCCAGTCAGTGTCGTGCGATCCTAGAGTTGGTCACTTGTATTATATACGCTTCCACTACCCTAATAAAATGATCGAGCCCACCTCACTGTGACATATCCACCACCACTTTTATTACGAGTCAGTAGTTATGCCATCATACCCTTTGTGTCATATCCGCCTTTATGTATAATATCGGTGTGCATGTAATAAATTGTTGAGCTGCCTCAGCTCAACCCTGTTTAATATTTAGTACTTCTGGATTTCTGTATGAAGGATTTGTCTACCAGTAAGAAGGATTTTCCTATGCTGGTCTGATAAAATTGTCAATTTTTCAATAAATATTTTATTGGAAAAACCGGTCCTGACAACCTTGGTATCAGAGCCAGGCTGACTGTAGGAAGCCACTAGGTGCGATCGCTAATCGGTTATTAGCGTAATAAGTGCTATTTTAACTTTTTGCAAATGTAACAATTTTCTGTTAGTCATCATAAATTTATGATTTGACTATTCAGAATATTTGTCTACCTTTGCAGATGGCTGGCAGCGATTGTGAGTCACAGGTGTTCGCCAATGTACCTGAAGGGTTTATCAAGCTTCTCGTCTCCATCACCAAAGTCGCGATCGGGCCATCGGCTCGTCCGGAGTTCACACTCTACCAGCACAAGATCAGCGACAGCGTGTCCATGCACTAGGCCGTGGTGCAATTCAAGGGAGGACGTTTGGAGTCACGCTGCTTCCGATTGTGGGAAGGGCCATGCCTACGGAGAGGCATGCCATGCATATGGCTGCCCGTGAGGCGATAGCTCGTTTCCGGGATGCCCTCCCTTCAATGAAGGCTCGTCGCTACCGCTACCTCCCATGCCACGTGCCATACACATGTCACTATGCGTTCACTTGCGCTAGGGGGGAGAGAGATGAGGCTATTTAGATGTTGGATGAATATCTCAAAGCTCTTGAGGCAGCCTTTGGTAACCTCGTGGACAACTTTGTGGTTGCTCGTATGGACTTAGTTCAGGGCTGTTCCGCCAATAGGAGGGAGCTCCTCCATACAGCACCACCATTGACTTACGTCTCGTCCTCAGCATCCTATACACCTGCCATCTTTGCCAATGCTTGCTGCCTGCCTACCACTGAAGAGTTTGACCAAATCATTGCTCCTACTCCAGTCAATGCTGCACCACCTACCGCGCCCGCACTAGCTCCTCAACCCAGTACATTGCGCTTGGAGCCTATTAGTGAGGAGGAGGTTGAGTCTCCAGCATCACTGGGTCTTACCCTTGGCGGGCCGAGGGAAGTTCTTACCATCTCCGTCTGAGTGCGCCTAGCAGCCGTGCGATGTACCAGCTTGTATGATATGTTTATATGTATATAGGTTTGGTGAGAAGTAGTTTGTGTGTGCATCATGTAGGAACTCGGAGAAGTGCACTAGCCTAAATAACATGTCAGGAACGTGTACGCACATCCTGAGTGATGTATTGTATAATTACGGCTTGCGTGTAAGATATGTACTAAGCGGTCCTTCTCCATGCGCAATCAAGTATTTTCTTGAAAAATTTTGGAGTTTCTCCTTTGAAATATTATTTAATTTTTCCACTCGGTTTTTCTCATGAGTTCTGCAAAAATACCCCACAGTGGAAAATGCCTCGTCCCTGGACTCGTTCCATGCCAAGTCCGCCGGAAGAAAATTACTGTACCCAGACAAGTAACAATTTCACACAGGGGCAGTCAAGTCAGCAAGGCAGTGAAGCAACATTTTCTCAAGTATGCCGCCTTTATGAGCAAAGCCAGCAGCAGCATCAAGAAATGATGAACCGTGTTATCAATATGGGAAATCACCGTGAACCATATCATCAGCATTCCAAATTGTCCGAACTACAAAAGACACGTCCCCCAACGTTCTCTCACACTGATAGACCACTTGAGGCCGATGATTGGCTTCGAGACATTGAAATAAGTTAATTATTGCACAATGTTCGGACCGTGAGAAGGTACTTTATGCACCTCACTACCTCACTGGAGCAGCTGCGTCATGGTGGGAAAATTTCCTACACATGCACCCCAATGAAAATAACATCACCTGGGAAGAATTTAAAGAAGGTTTTCGTGGGGCGCACATTCCCAGAAGCATTATGAGAATCAAGAAAAGGGAGTTTGATGAACTCAAGTAGAGAAGCATGACAGTGATTGAGTACAATAGTCAGTTTACTCAATTATCTCGTTATGCCAATGAAGAGCATATGACTGAAAATAAAAAGATGGAAGAATTTATGGATGGTCTGGTATGCCAGCTGGTCGTACACACCTTTCCGGATTTCAAAACACTTGTGTACAAGGTTATTACATTGGAAAATGAGCGCCGCAGCTTGGAGGATTTTTGCAAGCGCAAAAGGGACAAGACTACTCATGCTCGCAACAACCGGAACAAGACTGATTTTCAGAAAATTGGAGCGAAAAAATCCACAACCATTGTTCTACGCCCAAACAAAAAATTTCATGCAAGAGACAAGGATTCATCATATCACCCAAGTGTTACTTGCTACGCTTGTGGAGAGGAAGGACACTATGCCAAACAGTGCTCAAAGCCAAGAAACTCGGCCCCCAAGCTGAACAACAGTAGAAATAATTCAACACCCAAGCGTAACAACTTCAACCCCAATAACAATCACAAGAAGGATCACTTGAACCATGTGACCAAGGAGGAAGCACAGAATGCCCCGGATATCGTACTCGGTATGTTCCCTCTCAACACAATACCTGCCACGGTTTTGTTTGATTCTGGAGCTTCTCACTCGTTCATTTCAAAGAAATTTGCTTTGCAACATGATTTTTCGATGCTTCCCTTGGAAAAATCCATGACAATCAAGTCCCCCGGGATTAAGCAAATCACTCAGAGTTACTGCCAAGGTGTGGTTATTGAGATTGAGGACTAAAGTTTCAGGCAAACCTCATTGTATTGGAAAATAAGGGACTGGACGTTATCCTAGGAATGGACTGGTTAACCACCAACAAGGGATTTATCAACTGCTTCAATCAGACTGTAATTCTTACTCATCATCACGGGAAGACGATAAAAGTTGCAGCCCAAGAAAGACCAATATCACGGCAACCAAGGTTGAACAAGGTGAACATTTCAGAGTTAAGAAAAGTTCCATTGGTGTGTGAGTCCCCTGACGTGTTTCCCGAAGAACTACCAGGCATGCCACCAGACCGGGAAATAGAGTTCATCATTGAAGTAGCACCTGGCACCACCCCCATTTACAAGAAACCCTATAGAATGGCACCCTCCGAGTTGGTAGAATTAAAGAAGCAAATAAAAGAATTACTGGACAAAGGATTTATACGGGCCAGCTCCTCACCTTGGGGTTCACAAGTATTATTTGCCAAGAAAAAGGATGGGACACTAAGATTATGTATAGACTATCAAGCACTCAACATGGTCACCATCAAAAACAAATATCCGATGCCACGGATAAATGATTTATTCGACCATCTCGCACAAGCCAAGGTTTTCTCAAAAATTGACTTAAGGTTGGGATATCATCAATTAAAGGTACGGACAGAAGATATCCCTAAGACAGCATTCACCTCCAAATACGGATTATATGAATTTACGGTAATGTCGTTTGGACTGACAAACGCCCTCGCATATTTTGTCCACCTCATGAACAAAGTGTTTATGAAATTTATGGACAAATTTGTTGTGGTGTTCATTGATGATATTCTGGTATACTCTAAGACACCAGAAGACCATGCTGGACACCTCAGAATTGTACTGGGGGAATTAAGGAAACATCAATTATATGCCAAATTCAGCAAATGTGAATTTCGGTTAAGACAGGTTGGTTTTCTAGGCCACGTATTAACCTAAGAAGGTGTTGCTATGGACCCAGAAAAAGTCAAGGCTGTACTTGGCTGGAAACCACCAGTCAACGTAACAGATGTACGAAGTTTCCTGGGGATGTCTGGATATTACCGAAGGTTTATTGAGGGGTTCTCCACCATAGCAAAACCAATGACACGGTTACTCAAGAAGGATAAGAAATTTGTATGGACTGAAGCTTGCGAGAAAAGTTTCCAAGAACTCAAAAGGAAATTAACGACAACACCAGTATTGGTTGTACCAGACATACACAAAAGTTTTGAAGTATATTGTGATGCACCCGGGAAGGGCCTCAGATGCGTACTAATGCAAGAAGGCAAAGTAGTCGCATATGGTTCCAGGCAACTACGAAAGCATGAAGAAAATTATCCTACTCATGACTTGGAATTGGCAGCAGTCATTCATGCACTCAAAGAGTGGAGGCACTTTTTGCTTGGAAATCGTTGTGAAATATATACAGACCATAAAAGCCTCAAATATATTTTCACACAACCAGAACTCAATTTACGACAACGACGCTGGTTGGAATTAGTGAAAGATTATGATGTTGGCATTCACTACCATCTAGGAAAGGCAAATGTAGTAGCAGATGCTCTTAGTCGAAACCCCAGCTCGGGCAACGACAGTCTACAGAACCTGAGACCTGAATTTCAGCAGGAGTTCGCCAAACTCAACTTGGTGATGGTCACTGAAGGCAATGTGTCAAATTTGAAAATAAAGCCCACACTAATGGAACAGATTAAGAAGGCTCAGCATGGACACCCCAGCATCAAAGGCATAAAAAGAAAAAAGAGTCTAGGCAAGGCCTCAGAATTTGTCAAAGACGATAAGGGAATATTATGGTACGGAGACAGACTTTGCGTACCAAATATAGAGGACCTCAAACAGCAAATTCTAGCCGAAGGCCACACCGCTCCATATTCAATCCACCCTGGACGAACCAAAATGTACAAGGACATTCAGGAAAACTTTTGGTGGCACGGTATGAAGAGGGATATAGCCACATTCATTGCATGTTGTGATTCATGTCAGCGCATTAAAGCCGAGCACCAAAAACCAGCAGGACCATTACATCCAAACATGATACCTGAGTGGAAATGGGATGAAATTGGAATGGATTTCATTGTCGGACTACCTCGGACACGACACGGAAATGATGCCATATGGATCATCAGAGATAGATTAACTAAGGTGGCACATTTCATCCCAGTAAAGACAACCCACACCACTCAGAAGCTTGCCAAACTTTATCTCTCTCGTATAGTTTGTCTGCATGGAATTCCAAAGACTATAATATCTGACAAAGGCACTCAATTCGTCTCTAGATTTTGAGATCATTTACAACAAGCTCTGGGAACTCAACTAGTATTCAGTACAACATACCACCCCCAGACTGGAGGACAAACTGAACGTGTGGACCAAATTCTAGAGGACATGCTAAGAGCATGTGTTCTCACCTATGGAACCAGTTGGGAAGAAAGCTTGTCGTATGCCGAGTTCGCATACAACAACAGTTACCAAGCCAGTCTACAAATGGCACCTTCTGAAGCCTTGTACGTGCGAAGATGTCGTACCCCATTAAATTGGTCAGAAACAGGAGACAGTCATATCTTCGGTCCCGACATGCTAAGGTAAGCTAAGGAAAAAGTTAGACTAATCAGGAATCGACTCAAGACAGCCCAGAGCCGACAAAAGAGTTATTACGACCAAAAACATCATGAAGTCAGCTTTGAACCCGGTGAATATGTGTATCTACGAGTATCTCCTATGAGGGGCCTGCAACGATTCAAAGTTAAAGGAAAACTAGCACCACGGTTTCATTGACCCTTCTGTGTGATTGCACGAAGAGGCACAGTGGCCTACCAGCTAGACCTACCCGAAGAACTGTCAGACGTTCACGACGTGTTCCATGTCTTACATTTGAGGAAATGTGTAAGCAACCCAGAAAAGCATGTATCTCACAAGAAGATTGACATGCAACCAGACCTCACCTACGCGGAACGTCCAATAAAAATATTGGAGGATTCCGAAAGGAGGACCCGTCAGAAAACATTTAGGTTCTTCAAAGTTAAGTGGAGCAATCACACCGAGGATGAAGCAACATGGGAAAGAGAGGATTTTCTTCGGACAGAGTACCCACACCTATTTGAGGATCAGCTGAAATCTCAGGGACGAGATTTTTCCTAAGGGGGTAGGTGTTGTAACACTCCAAAATTTTTGATTTAGTTTTTATCAAATTCTTTAATAAATTGGAAGGAGGTTATTTAATATATTTTTCTAAAAGACTCTCCTTCTCAAAAAAATTCTTTTATGACAAGTTTTTTTTGTGGGTTCTTCCCATCCTTGATTATGATCTTGAAGATTTTTCATCTTGTGTTGGCTCAACACAAATAATTTTGGAAGGTTTTTACTTTTCCTTTTTATTAAAAAGTATTCCTATAATTTCTTTTGGATTTATCCCTCTCCAAGCAAAGGAAGTGCCAGATTCCTTGAGCTTTTAAACCCCAAGCAAATTACCTTGGCTACTCCTTAGTACCCTCAACCTAGATCCATCAAGAGCTGCTAGTCCACAGTTCACACTTTTTAAAAATTTACTTGCTGAAAGTTTGGACACGATTTGCCATTTTTGGTGAAATTCATTCTTTTTCTCTTCCAAAAATTGTGAGATAATTCAGGTAGTCTCCAGATACATCAAGAAGTCACCTCACCAAGTCCCAGCTCAAGATAAATTTTCCACATGCCTAACTCATTTCGTCGAACAGCTGGTGTGCACTGTTTCTGTCCAAATTCTGAAATTCAGTGTTTCAGTTCAGAGACAGTGTCGTTTTCGTTAGTCGGCAGCATCAATCTTGCCAGTGCTCTCGTTTGCTCGTTCCTCACTGCTCCTCCTTCTTATCCAGTGCGCCGCACGGTTGTTTAGCCGGTCGCGGGCATCGGTGGCGACGTGTCGTGTCAACTCCGGCATCTTCCGCGGTGGCAGAACCGCCCGTGGCGGCCAGCAGGGGCCAGCCCTGCCAAACGGCACCGTTCAGCACCGTCCGCACCACCAGGAGCCTCCGCGTGGCCGTCCCCTTCTCTGTGTGCATTGAAGAACCATCGCCGTGGCCTGAGAGGCGCAGAGCGCGCTCTCTGCTGTCGACGAGCCCATGAGGCCGTTCCGTCGAAGGCTTGGAGTATCGCCCAAGTTGTACCAGGATTAGCTTTTGAATGAAGCCAGTGGACCAATCCGAAGATGCCCAGTCACCTAAACCTCCAGCCCGACCACTGCATCACCGTAATCGCTCGCCGGAGTGATCCCGTTCTTGGCAACCGCCTCGGGCCGGCTATAAATGGAGGCCCCGAGCTCGCTTTCGACCCAGCACCACACCTCCACCTCACCATAACCGCGCCCAGACGCTAGGAGGACCTCGAGGAGGCCTTCTTCCCCAACTCCGGCCGCCCCGATCCGCTTCGGGCTCCGGCAAGATTCTCTATTGTGAGAGTACCCCCATTTCCCAAACTATGTAAGTGGACTCCTAGTGCACCCACTCTTCTGACCCGAGCCCCAATTTGGCGTCTGCAGCCCTCCTCGGTGAGATCCAACACCGCCCGAACCACCGTCCGCGGGAGTGGAGGCCGCCATCGACGTGTTGCCCGCTGACGACCAACTCCGCCATCCATAGACGCGGAAGAGCTCCGTGAGTCCGTAGGTACTTTCCGTTTCCCCTACCCCGTCATGGATCGACGCCGGCGACCACCTCGATCCTCGGGCACCGGTGTGCTCTATTCAAAATTTTAAACCTGACGGGTGGGACCCCGTCGTCAGCTCTCCTCTTTTTATTTGAAATGTTTTCTGAAAGCGCCTTTGGGCAAAGTACGTTTTCTGTTTTTTTTAAACTAGCCCCTGGAAAGTTTTTTGTTTATAACAGATTAGTCCCTGGACTAAAACCTTTATAACTCTTGAAAAAAGATGATTTTGAATTGATTATTTTTATGTCACCTTTGTCTTTCTATCTAGTTTTTTATCATATTTATTTGAAAAAAAATTGGCACAATTTTTATGCGCGCACGGTATTTACATTAGTATCCAATTTCTTCTATAACGTAGATACCGAAGGAGGTGACGGAGCCGCAAACTTCGCCGAGCTAGACTCCGACTACTCCGAACCAGGCAAGCATGATTTAACCTTTGATATGATGAGTGTTTTTCATGATTGCTTGAGTGGTTTTATCATGACATGTTTATATAAGCATTTGTGAATGTTATATTTCATGCAAAGCAAGCTGCAAGTGAGCTTCAAAATTAGACGTGTTCATATGATGATGAGATAACCTGATCATGTGGTGGCATGATAGGTTGCAAGCTGGTATTGTTGAAGCATGCCGGTTTTCTGCCAACTGTTTAACTCCAGTATTAACATGGACCAAGTCTTGTTCCCGTTCATCCCCTTTTCGTGCCGCCACATGTCTTCTGCAAAGAAGGCGGTTTAGTCAATTGCAAACCTCTTTCCTTGTACAGACCAAATAGAGGGGACGTGATGAGGGTTCCATGGCCCTGGATTAAAGCCCGTCATCCAGTCAGGGGGCATGGGTGTTTGCGGTTGGGACCGAGAGGGGGCACCCCTTAGAGCGTGCAATATAAATTTGATCCCATGCTATTCGAGGTTGTAGCCTCCCCTTCATAGAGTTTTTGCTTGAACATTGCCTATGGTGATTCCTGGAAGCGGAATGTGGAATGGGTGTGTACTGGTTAGATGTGTTTCTCCTAAAATACCGTTAAAGGAACTAGTCCTTTGTGACTACTGAAATCCGTTGGCTGTGGTTAAAGAGTACAAACTTTGCAGAGTCAAAACCATTCGAGTAACCATGTCCATGGTCAAGGACTTGGATCAACATATTAGTGTCAATCTCAGTGTCAGTCTGAGTGACAGTCTTGGGAGAATAAGCCTGAAACTGAAAGTGGTAAACCTGGCTGAATGTTATTCCTGTGGATGGACTAACCAGTTTATTATCATGTACCGAGTATTCCGTGGAATGAAGTTACCTTCATGAGCTACTTGAATTTGAATGATGAGATATAATCCCTTTATGTGATGTCGCTCAGACGTCCGACTGTGGCATTCTTGTTATCTACTTTTGATATAAGCCCTTTATGTGATGTCGCTCAGACGTCCGACTGTGGCATCCTTGTTATTTACTTTTGATATAAGCCCTTTATGTGATGTCGCTCAGACGTCCGACTGTGGCATCCATGTTATTTACTTTCATTATAAGCCCTTTTCGAGATGTCGCTTAGACGTCCGACTGTGGCACATACTATCATTTACGTTTTAATATAAGCCATTTATGTGGTGTCGCCCTGACGCCCGACTGCGGCATGTTAATTTATTCTTACCTTTCGAGGTGTCGCTTCAGACACCCAATCGGTCTTCAGTTATTTTATTGGGATTTTGGAAGGACTACCACCTGACTTCCTTTTTATTCACATGCAGTGCAAATTTATTATCTGAGTGCGCATTACTAGTCTGCTCATGTGCATCATGTTGCATTTGTTATATCTTATGTCCAAACTGTCTTGCGAGTACATTCAAAGTACTCACCTGGCTTGTTGATTTGGCCAGATGTTGACGATGGCGATCTTATGGATGAAGAGTACGATAGCGAGTCTGATGCCTAGAGGAGTCCTAGTCAGTCCCGTGTGATCCTGGAGTTGGTCACTTGTATTATATACGCTTCCGCTACCCTAATAAAATCATTGAGCCTCACTCCGACGCTTGATGAGCTGTAAGATTTTGGAGTCATGTCACCCACCTCACTCTGACATATTCACCACCACTTTTATTATGAGTCAGTAGTTATGCCACCATACCCTTTGTATCATATCCGCCTTTATGTATAATATCGGCGCGCTTGTAATAAGTTGTTGAGCAGCCTCAACTCGACCCTGTATAATATTGAGTACTTCTGGATTTCTGTATCAAGGATTTGTCTACTAGTAAGAAGGATTTTCCTATGTTGGTCTGATAAAATGGTCGATTTTTCAATAAATATTTTATTGGAAAAACCGGTCCTGACAAAGATGGAACCCGCCTTGCAATGCCGAAGACAATCTGGGCGCCAGGCTGATCATCATTGAAGCCTGGTTCAGGGGCTACTAAGGGAGTCCTGGATAAGGGGGTATCCGGACAGCCGGACTATATAGTTTGTCCGGACTGTTGGACTATGAAGATACAAGATTGAAGACTTCGTCCCGTGTCCGGATGGGACTCTCCTTTGCGTGGAAGGCAAGCTTGGCGATTCGGATGATAGATCTCCTTCTTTGTAACCGACTCTGCGTAACCCTAGCCCCCTCCGGTGTCTATATAAACTGGAGGGTTTAGTCCGTAGGACGACAACAATCATAATCATAGGCTAGCTTCTAGGGTTTAGCCTCTATGATCTCATGGTAGATCAACTCTTGTAATACTCATATCATCAAGATCAATCAAGCAGGAAGTAGGGTATTACCTCCATCGAGAGGGCCCGAACCTGGGTAAACATCGTGTCCCCGGTCTCCTGTTACCATTAGCCTTAGACGCACAGTTCGGGACCCCCTACCCGAGATCTGCCGGTTTTGACACTGACACATGTCATTAGCATTCAACTGGTGAGGATATGCCTCGGTAGATTTTTCCTTGACGGTCTTTGACGCAGCCACTTACTTTGTTGAGCAGGCTCAAAACAAAGTAGGGACGCAGCCAAATATAGTAAGGTACCATCGTACGAAAGGCTTGTCATACAAAAATATTGGTTGTCCAAGGGATAAAAACACAAAATTTGAACAAAATCTAATGAACATGCTAACTTAGCTTTCATTCATGCTCACCTTCTTCATTGGGCACACATTCGATCAAGTGCAATATCTCCTTCCCCACTCGTGATTTTTCCTCCCGTTTGTGTATCCATCCTTGTTCTGAAAAGACAACAAACGAGAAGGCGCACAAGGGAAAGACTTGGCGGTTTATTAGTTATGCGTCCGATCCCGACGAGAGCTAGTGGGGATAATTGAATGATTGTATCTGATGATGTATGGTAGAAAAGAAGGGTTGGCTCCCCTCTCCCTTTCCTTATACTGTTAATGATCTCACGGTGGCGGGGACGAAGGCCATGCTATTGCAAAAGGCCTTGTCGGAGCGTGCTAGCCGGGGCATGGGCCAACAGATTCGCACCAACGTTCCACTCAGGATTTACCCTTGGCGGGATAAATGCTGGACTGAGTTCCACACAGGCTCATCGATGCTGATGACGCTACCGCTGCATGCCTCGATCATTGAAAAGTGAGAAAGGAGGAGGGGTCGACCACGTATCATTTTTCTTATTTGTTGAAATGATACATTTCAACATTGTACATGCTCGACATGAGCTCGCAAGGAGGGCAACATCGCCGCACGCCTCGCTTCTGTTCTGGGTGCAGGTAGCATGGAGGTCAAGCCACCTGAGGTGCCTGCGGTTGTTGTATCGCCATCGCCTTCCATTCCTGTCACCATCGTGGCTGTGGCGGAGATGAGCGACGGAATTTGGATAGGACAAGGCGAGGGAGCGACGTTGTCCTTCCTCTCCGGGACCAATGACAAAGAGGGCATCGACAAAGATGGTGATGTAGCCTGACGCGTTGCTCATAACATCAGATTCGTGCAAGCGCTCCCCCTACCTGGCGCGCCAAAGATGTCATGGGGGATCACGATCACCTATGGGGCCATCAGCCCCTTTATGATTCAGCAATGGGGAGATCACGTTGCACAAAGAGCAGAAGCCATGAAACAACATGATGGTGGTGACACTGGTGGTTTTTACCCAGGTTCGGGCCGCTCGATAGCATAAAACCCTACTCCTGCTTTGGTGGATTGAGTGGAAGAACACAAACGAGCACGCAACACTCAACCATGGCAAGGGTGCCTCGGGGAGAGCAGCCATGTGCGTACAAGTGTGTAGGGGTCTGAATCCTTTGTTAGGTCGCCTTGGACATCCTTTTATAGCTTAAGGGGCCGGGTGACCACAATGACAAAACAATCTTTATCTACTGATTAGATAGCCAACAGTGCTACCATAACTAACTCTGGCAGTTAAGACAAAGTGCATTAGATGCACCGTTAGGTGTCATGCGGAGGGCGAAACCCGGCAGGCCTGCCGAGTCGCTTAATCATCTCTTGCTTATCATCTTGACACGCCTCTAGACAGGTGTCATTTTGATAAACCTTGTCTCCCAACAGGCTGCCACGTGCTTAGCAGAAGCCACTTAATCACTCAGGGGATCGACACCACACTGTTAAGTGACTTGCGTCATTGCATGGTGGAGTGGTGGTGTCTTTGCGGGGATCCTGCCCCTTGTGGACCCAGCAAGCTTGCCTGGGAAATCTTGGACTTCTCCCCGAGATGGCCTCGACCCAGCCAGGCTCTCCTGCCCAGCCAAGGAGGCCTTCCCAAGGCGATATTCTTTTGTCTTGGTTATTCTTGGTCATCTTGATCCGCTCTTTGATCTCACTAAGAGATGCTTCTCTAGCTTAGCCTTGGTTTCCGTGGAGGAGGCCTTTCGTCCGTGCACAAGTCAGGGGCAACATACACCCCCTGTTTGTGTACCGCGACATGATTTGTGGCCAAACTAGTCGGGCGGGAAACTTATTGGCTCACCAATGATACATTTTGCGCCTCTTTGATCCCACGCACGGTCAAACGAAACGCGTGTGGGGTGCTCAAGCGTGTAATGGAATCCTCTGCTAGAAACACCATGACAAAACGTGACGATTATAGGTCAACCAGCCCCCATTTATTACAGTGTTCACTTAACCCTTGTGTCTCTTCAACCTTTTGACCGCGCCCCAGTATTGCAAGAAGCACACCCACAACACCAAATTCTGAGAGGGTATCCTGCGTGGCTCCAATGGCGCTACCAGCGGCTGTCGATGATGAGCGGCAGTTCACCATGCATGTCATAGTGGACACACATATAAGGTTTGTGGATCTCTCGACGGTGTACACAAACAACCAAATATGGGCGGAGAACTCCATCCACACTATGGATTTATTTCTTGCCACGGAGAAGTACAAGGTGGCCGGGTTTAACCTCATGGACACCCGCGCTCGTGCCGGGTCTCGCCACAAGGTCACCGCCGCCCAGATGTGTGTGCGCAATCACGTCCTTGTCTACCACTACTGCCTGGCCACAAGTCCTTGCGAGCATTTCTCCGGGTTTGTCAAGAACCCTCACTACATGTTTGCTATGGTGGACACCACCAACGATGTAAAGGTTCTCGAGAATTCGGGCATCGCATGCTAGAATCTTGTTGACATCCAGGCCAATACAAGCTCTAGGGCAGCAGTAAGCATGAGAAGGACTTACTAGTTCACCTCACCGAGACCATCATCGACCCGTACTACAGAGACATGTCGGATTCCTTCAACAAGGGCAAGCGTGCTTGGCACTCAGCCTCGATGGAGAAACTCGATGATGCTCACGTCGTGTATGTGGCAAAGGAGGTGTACACGAGCTACGAGATGCACAGGCGGGGTCATTGACATGAGGAAGTGCCTTCTTCCACAAAATGGCCAGGGATCCAGACAGAAGCAGAGCAATGGCGAGCGTCATTGCAATAAGAAGTAGATGATTAGATGATCGTTTCTCCTAGTTTGGCATGCATGTAATTGTTTACTTTGGTGTGTACAAATGTTATGTGTGTAGTCACTTATGTAATTGGATACTTAATTTGGTTATGAAATCATGTTCTTATAAGTATATATGTTGTTGTTCTATAGACAGAGCATAGATGTTGTGCGGACAAAGCAAATCACACTGCACATGGACTAAACTAGGGAACCCATCGGTGATGATTTCATCAATTGTTGACAATTGTTTCCCAGCAAGTTTTTGCCCACAACACACAAGGCTTGTTATTAGGAATCTTATGCGTTGTTATCGATCTTCCCACACATTTCTTATTACTGGTATGTTTTCCGCGTATCACACACATCTTGTTAAGTTGAACCATTTCTGTTGTTTGTGCTCATGACAAGCTGTTCATCCGAGAGAACTGTATACCGTCTAACGCACATCCCTCGATCTGGCCAACCATTTCTATTGTGTTGGCTAATCGAAAGCAGTTCATTTGAGTGAAGTGTATGTTGTATATCGCACACACCTTGACCTGGCTGACTATTTTTGTTGTGTTGGCTAATCGCAAACAGTTCAACCGAGTGAACTGTATGCAACTCAAATATGAAATGTGCTTGATGTCTCTACGACCGCACACAGTTCGTATTGTTGATGGTTTTATTCCGACACTGTTTGCGATGCATGCATCACACACAGTTTCTTCGAAGGGTCTCTGATTCATGTGGTACGTGAGCAGCATCCTGCATTCGTGACCATTCATGTTGTTTGTGTGCAATCTCCTTCTGGTTCAATAACCTTAGTTGTTAACTAAGGGAAATACTATCTCTACTATACTGCTTCACCCTTCCTCTTCGGAGAAATCCAACAACCCCAACATGAGTAGAAGGTCCCAAGCTGGTGATTTTAGCTTGATGGTAACAAGATAAAGAGGGACACAAAGTTTTTTCCACGTTTAGGCCCTCTCAAAGAGGTGAAATCCTATCTCCTACTTCTATTGTATTGATTCAGGATGGAGTATAGAGTACAGGATGATCGACCTAGAGATCTTATGTGAATGAATCTAGCCCTGCAGTCTAACCCCCTTGATTTATATAGGCATTGGGGGTACCTAGGGTTACATGTAGGTCGGTTAAGGGATAAGCATGCCAGTGATTCAAATGTGTCTTGAAGTGTTCGTGAAGTCTTCGTAGGATTCCACATCGAGTATGCCATGGGGCATGCCAAACATGGCCCATTCTTTGGTTGTCTCGGGGTCCTCGGCCTGACCCATGACTGGTAAGCCAATGTTCTTAGCACCACCTAGTCCAGGGCATCGTCACACGCCTAGGGGAATTACTCACACATTGAAATAGAATAGCCAATCATCTCAGAGAATAAACCCCTAAAAAATATATCGATAATACCATGAAGATCGATAATAAGATGAATGATTCAATAAGTCTCAATCTCCATATGTGTATGAATAAAGTTTACACACTGATCTTACAACTTGGAATTCCTCTTACAATGTTGAAGGTGAAATGAATATCAGTATGAGTATGGAGATGGAAGAACAAAGTTAGAAGGCTCTCTGGTGATTCTTCTTCTGTGAATCTCTTCTCTCTCTCTCTTCTGGATGTGGTTGTGGCAAGTAGGTTTCTCCGATGTGTCTACCCCTTCACAAATGTGTCTTCTATAGATGAGAGGGCACGTCACTTCATACAGCCGGCCATATGAGTGCATGTGCCCGTATGGAATCCCATCTTTCGCTCTGGTGCGCCAGGTGACAAAACTTCCAGCATGGAAGTTGCTCCATTTTGACTTGATTTGTTGTAATCCGCTTTGGTTTCCTTACATACATGATTTTCCTACAAAACAATGGAAAACAAGTTGTCTTCTCTCTCAAAGGATTAACATTAGAAATAACTGAGAAATAACGGAACCCCAGTGAAAACCAAATGAGAACTCCTTCTAATAATCATAAATTCTCGAGCCATCACAAACCCTTGCACTTGGGGGAGGGGGGCATCTTCTTCGTAGTTGAGAGGAAGCAGCGAGGTGCAACATTAGGCCCTCCATTAGTAAGCTCCCATCCGTAATTGATTGTGCAATACTATTTTGGGATAATCTATGTGCATTATTTATTGATATTTTCTCAACATGTGATGGGAAGATTTACATGTTTGAATAATAATCCAACTTTAGAGAAAACTAAATGCACAATTAATTTTGTAAACGTAGCTAAAACACATATCTTTATAATAAAGATGCATGGTTCTTTGAGAGACACTTTCCAGTGCTTATTCATCATATGCTTACAAAATAGTATTTTCACCATTATTCTCTCGAACGATTCCAAAGGATTTTGCGTAATGATACAGAAAAATTGTGTTGTTATAATACATTAATGAGCTACCTAGCATGACTGGTGTCATATAGATTTAGATTGGAATGTTGTAAATTTACGCCAAAGTTAGAGATACGGACAATTAAGGCAAAAGGTTGCAGTTTTCTCATCCTGGCCGATCCGCCCCTATAAATTGACACCGCTTGACTTGATTTCAACTCACAAAACCAGTTAGTTCCATTCCACTTTCTAGTTTTACCCTTCGGTCGGCAATGGCTCGCAAGAAGGTGGCACTACGATACATCCACAACAGGTCAAGACGGTGTGTTACCTTCGAGAAATGTCGCAATAGCCTGATGAAGATGGCAGGTGAGTTGGGCACCATGTGCAACACCAAAGCTTGTGTGCTGGTGTATGGTGAGGGTTCCTCGGTGCCGGATGTCTTCCCATTCCACGCCGATGCGGTGCCGATCCTGAATCGGTACAAGGACATGCCGGACCTTGTGCAATTCAAGAATACTGTGAGCCAGGAGGAATTTCTCATCCAGCGGATTACTAAGCTCAAAGAAGAGGCCAACAAGTTTCAACGTGAGCGTGAGAACCGTGAGATCTTAATCCTCCTACACAAGGCCATGCTTGGTGGTATCCTCGACGTCCATGAGCTTACCCTTGTTGGCCCTAAGTTAGAGGTCATCCTCAAGAACCTTGGTGAGCGCATCGCAAAAATCAGTCAGAACTCGGAACCCATCGGTCTTCCAACCACAAGTGCCATAGGTCACCAACAACATCGACATGGGGCCTCCGAAGATGTATCAAGTGCTTCAGTAGCAGTAAATGGGTTGGCTTGACACCAAGTCCAAGGGGACATCAGCACCTTGGTCTATAATGACTAAGTAATGGAGGCCACAACAGTGCCAGCAACAGGTCCAACACCTGCTTCTCCAATGATGATATGATGTAGTTTTTTGACAATCTAAGGTTTGGGTTGTAGTGGGACACCAACTCTGGAGCATCTTCTTAGAGTCCTTTTGCTCCCATGTAACGAGGGAGAAGATCTCCCATCATCTCATTTTATTTACTTTTTTCATGGTTAAGATGCAGGAATTGCATTGTTAATAAGGAGGGACATTTAGTCTCGGCCTGGCTCTTTGAGCGAAGGCATTTTTTTCTAGTCGTTGAAATTGTTATTCTGGATCTGAATTTCATGGTTTGTTCTTTGTTCTATGTTGTTTATTTTTTTAATAATCGATAAGTTTCAACATCTCTTTGAGTAAACAATTTTTATCATGTATACATGCATAATTGTGTATATTACGACACTTTATTAGCCATGATTGTCGGTGTGAAAACCGGCGGATCTCGGGTAGGGGGTCCCGAACTGTGCATCTAGGCGGATGGTAATAGGAGACAAGGGACACGATGTTTTTACCCAGGTTCGGGCCCTCTCAGTGGAGGTAAAACCCTACTCCTGCTTGATTAATATTGATGGTAGGAGTATTACAAGAGTTGATCTACCACGAGTTCAGAGAGGCTAAACCCTAGAAGCTAGCCTATGGTATGATTGTTGTTTGTCCTATGGACTAAACCTCTCCGGTTTATATAGACACCGGAGAGGGCTAAGGCTACACAGAGTCGGTTACAATGGGAGGAGATCTTCATATCGTATCACCAAGCTTGCCTTCCACGCCAAGGAAAGTCCCATCCGGACACGGGACGAGGTCTTCAATCTTGTATCTTCATAATCCGGGAGTCCGGCCAAAGGTCGTAGTATGGCCATCCGGACACCCCCTAATCCAGGACTCCCTCAGTAGCCCCTGAACCAGGCTTCAATGACGACGAGTCCGGCGCGCAAGTTGTCTTCGGCATTGCAAGGCGGGTTCCTCCTCCGAATACTTCATAGAAGATGTTGAACACAAGGATAGTGTCCGGCTCTGCAAAAATAAGTTCCACATGCCACCATAGAGAGAGTAATATTTGCACCAATCTAATCTGCTGACGTATTCCGCAGTGTGACATCACGCCACGACCAGGCTTCTATTCGAATCGTTTTACTGTTCCACCTCAGCGCGTTTAGCGAGGCGGTTTCCTTGCCACGTCTTGTCAAAGCAGAGATCGTGTCCCCTTATTCCGGGATCCTCATCAATACGGGCGTGGGTAACCCAACCGCGCCATTAATTGCGGCGCCTGGGAGACAAGCGAGTTTTATTAGGCTGGTGGGGGATCGTAGTTTCGGCCGCCCATATAAGGGGATAAGGATCTACCCTTTCCATTTGCGCCTTCTTCCTCCCTTTGCTTATCCGTCCCTGCGCACTCGAGCTCCAACGCCCAAGTCCGCACTTGTCACCTCAACCTTATCCAATCATGTCTGGAGCGGGAGGTAGATGGATGGCCTCCTCCGTCACGGAGGGGCAAATCAAAAAGTTGAGGAAGGCCGGATACTTGTTTGACGACATCACGCACCGACTTCCAGATGGGGGGCAACTCATCCCCACCCCAGGCCTCATGAGAGGGTGGTATTTCTCCCTCATTTCCTCCATGGACTGGGCTTTCCTCTTCACCCGTTCGTCCGGGGGCTCATGTTCTACTATGGCCCGGACTTCCACGATCTGGCCCCGAACTTCATCCTCAACATCTCGGCGTTCATTATCGTGTGCGAGGCATTCCTCCGCATCCAGCCCCACTTCAGGCTATGGCTGAAGATCTTCAGCGTCAAGCCGAAGGTTATGGGCGGCCGCCAAGCTGAGTGCGGAGGCGCCATGGTGGGCAAAATAGCCAACGTTACATGGCTCGAGGGCGCCTTCGTAGAGACCATCAAAGGGTGGCAGTCGGGGTGGTTCTATATCACCGAGCCGCGTGACCCTGAATGGGCAGTGGCCCCCGAATTCCGATCTGGCATCCCCACACGGCTCACATCTTGGAAAGAGAAGGGCCTGTTGTGGGGTAATTCGGCAGAAGTGACCAGACTTCAAACCTGCATCAAGGACTTGATCGGCAGGAAGGTTAAGCTTGTCACCGTAGTCTAGGTCATGCTCTTTCGACAGATTCTCCCGTGTCAACGACGGGCTTCCAATTTGTGGGAGTTCGACCAGGCCCAGCACCAGACTCTGTCCCAGCTCTTTGACACAAAGCACGAGGACGTCTGGAAGGTGCTATTCAAGAGCTCCGAGGTCTCCCCTCCTGTCACCGAGGATCGCGGTTTCTGTGCCAAGCAGCAAGCTAGCGTGGTGAGCTTAATTTTCCCATTACGGGATACTTGTTTTACATAGTTTGACTCCATGCGGGATCTAAACTCCCATCCCTTTCAAAAGGACTGCCAGAAGAAGGACGAGCAGATCAACTGTCCGGCTCCTTTGCCCGAAGACCCAGCGGATGCTCGTCTAACCAAGCTGCTGGTTCCGGCACCTCACGTGGACTCGAAAGAGCTCCCGGCGCCTGGTGGTGTCGGATTCATCACCGGACAACCCCGAAGCACCCTCCGCCTCTAAAGACAAGGAGGAAGAAGAAGAAGAAGCCTCTCCCCCTCCAATGGGGGGAGGAAAGAAAAGGAAGTCCGCCCCAACTGGGGAGGCCGGAGGGTCCAAGAAGGGGAAGACCCTTCTTCCGGACTACGCCTCCGATGCCGAAGACGGCGGGGGGGAATGGCCATCCAGGGTCAAGCCCCTAGGAAAATCGTAAGTGCCCGGATACCCGAATAACTTGTTGCGCTCCTCTATTAATTGGTATTTTCTGACGCCGAATTTGATCATGCACTCCGCCCAAGGCTCAGATCGGCGATTCGACGAGCGGCTCCTTGGATTCGTCGGATGTGAATAGCGCTTCACTTCCGACGGCCTCCTCCCCTCTCCCTATGAACAACGCCGAGGTGGAGTCTCGAAAGGGACTAAACCAGGAGGATGTGGTCCTGGAGGCGCCGCAAGGTGACCTCCCGGACTCCAAGCCCGAAGGGGGTAAAGCCCCGGAGGGATCTAAGTCCGGCCTTGGGCCAGACACTACTCCGGAACCATCAACGGTTCCAGAGACCGGTAGGCAGTGCCTTCACAAGAAGGGCACGCCTACTACGTCGGTGGCCTCTGTCCAACTGGAGGCACCGGACAATTTGCTGGAGGCGCTTAACGGCGCCTCCATCAACGAGGAGCACTTTACTGTTATGAGTGCGGTGATTCAAAAGGTTCAGTCATCCAAGAGCGGGCTGACCGAAGCTTGTACGAGCCTTCTAACAGGCTTTGAGGTAAGTATTCAAAACAAAATGTCATCACATAGACAGTAGCCCCTGATGCTCAGTTTGGTGTTCGGAAAGAAAAGCTGAGCTGAGGATCTAAAAAGATATATGCAGGAGTCTAATATAAATATGTCAATATGGGAATGCAAGCTACCCTGCTGACCTCTGCCGCACTGACTGCGAAGGTCAATGCATTGAAGGAGAGCCATGAGCGGTCCGAGAATGAGCTCGGTCTTGCCAAGAAGCAGCTCGAGGACAAGGAGGGTATGTAAAACCGTATGTAAATGTATATAGAAATACCTGGTTGCAAATAATTATAGGACCAACGTTAATGTTGCAGGGGCCATGACCGATGTGGCGACCCTGAAAGAGGCGGTGTCCAAGGCCGAGAACAGTGTGGCCTTGGAGCGCACCGAGCGAGAGAAGCAGGAGGCGGGGGTGGCGGAGGTGTGGCAAGAGCTCCAGGCTCTCGTGGAAAAACACGAGAGTTTGGAGCGTGACTCGAAGACTCGAGAGTCCGAGCTTGCCTTGGCTCTTGAGAGTGCCAAAAATGCTAAGGCCGAAGCCCAGAAGGCCCTCCAGGAGATCGAGGCAATAAAGAAAATAGCGGCGGATAAGGCATTCTTTATGCAAAGCAAGCATGTAAAAGTAAATTATCTGTTACTTACCCGAATGCGGAGCTCTCCAGGAGCATTCGCCGATCTGCCCCGTTGAGGGAGTTCCGGACTAGGGGGTGTCCGAATAGCCGAACTATCATCATCGGCCGGACTCCAAGACTATGAAGATAGAAGATTGAAGACTTCCTGCCATGTCTGGATGGGACTTTCCTTGGCGTGGAAGGCAAGCTTGGCGATACAGATATGTAGATCTCCTACCATTGTAACCGATTTTGTGTAACCCTAGCCCTCTCTGGTGTCTATATAAACCGGATGGCTTTAGTCCTTAGGACGAACAACAATCATACCATAGGCTAGCTTCTAGGGTTTAGCCTCCTTGATCTCGTGGTAGATCCACTCTTGTAACACACATCATCAATATTACTCAAGCAGGACGTAGGGTTTTACCTCCATCAAGAGGGCCCGAACCTGGGTAAAACATCGTGTCCCTTGTCTCCTGTTACCATCCGCCTAGACGCACAGTTTGGGATCCCCTATCCGAGATCCGCCGGTTTTGACACCGACATTGGTTCTTTCATTGAGAGTTCCTCTGTGCCATCACCATCAGGAAGGATGCCTTTTCCCGTCTTTAAAGACGGCACCGTCATCAAGGGAGCTTTGGCCGTTGGCCAAACTATCCGGCTAGGCGGTTTTCTTATAACCGCCTGTTCGGCCACCGCTCCGACAATGACCTCTCAGGTCATTAAAAGCGATCTTCATGTCAGCTCGGAATTCGACGAGCAACTAGATACGATTGAGCTCTCCTCCATAAATGAGCTCTTGGATCGCATAGCCGCCCTGGGAGTCGCTGCCGACTACGATCATATTGGGCTTAAAACCGATCTGAGAGAAATTAACTCTCCCCAGGTTACCCACCACGTTGTTGTGGTAGAGGAACAATGCAGCAACTCTTCTTCTATGTTAAAAACCAACTATGTCCGGATTCCCGATCCCTCCATGCCAGATTTCCGTGGGGGGACGGACGCTAATCAAATACTGAACCTAAAGTCAGTGGGTAGACGAGCTCGACTCCGTACTCTGGGGGCTGCGGACCACGCCAAACCGAACTACCGGGTTCACACCATTTTTTGTGGTGTACGGCGCAGAGGTAGTTCTGCCCTGCGATATAATTCATGACTCACCTCGCGTGCGCATGTACGAAGAAAGAGAAGCCGAGCTGGATCGGCAGGACAGTTTGGACGCCTTAGAGGAGGAGCGGGACGTGGCAAAAGCTCATTCCGCATTTTATCAACAGCAGGCTCGAAGATATCAAAGCAGAGAAGTATGGGCCAAAGCTTACAATGTTGGAAAACTTGTTCTACGCCTGCCGGACAAGAAAAAGGACAAACTTAAGCCCAAGTGGGAAGGTCCCTTCATCATCGACCAAGTCCTGACCGGCGGAGCATACCGTCTATGTAACGCATCTGACAACCGACTCGAGCCGAACCCATGGAACGCAGCCCATCTCCAAAGATTCTACGCCTAACGCCGGACTCAGAGTTCGTCTCACTCCCCCGTCCACCTTTTTACATTTTCACTATCTCTTGTCCTCCTCCTTCTTCCCACTTTTTTTTTCTCAATACCTTTGATAGGCTTATTTGCGCATTGTTCGCACACACTCGATGTGCTCCTAGCACTCATTATACCTGGGGGCTTCTTTAACAGAAGCTTATTTATACGGGCTTCATGCCCAATACATGTGTCATACTTCCGCATGTACCTTTTATTCACCATTATATGCATCGATATGACTTAAGTTTTGGCCAAGCTGGGTTGCCTGGCTCCTGTGCTTACCCCTACGTTCCCGATTGTTCGGCTAGGAGGTAAAGGGAGCACCTCTGCAATTGTTACTGCCGGGTCAGCTGGATGTGTACCTCAGACTGGGTGAAGCCGAAAGCTAGCGTTCTTAAGATAATATTCGGTCGGTGACTTGAAAGATGATTTATTACCTACTTATTTATTTGCCCCCAGATGCTTTTCCAATTGGAGTATGCGTCGTACTCTTTAGGGAGTTCGGCTTCGGTCCATTCAGCGACAAAGTCAGCCAAAACTTGTGACTTTATAGCTCGCCGAGGTTTGTAAGTTATGTCAAATGGTAAGAGCTCAATAGCCCATTTTGCAATCCTGCCCGTCACGTCACGGTTGTTTATAATGTCGTTAAGTGGTACCTCAGAGGCCACTGTTATCGAACACTCTTGAAAGTAGTGTCGGAGCTTCCGGGATGCCATGAACACCGCGTATGCTATCTTCTGATAGTGTGGGTAACGGGACTTGTAGGGAGTTAACACAGTGGATATGTAGTATACTAGTTTTTGAAGAGGGAATTTATGCCCTTCTGTCTCTCGTTCGACGACGAGTACCGCGCTTACAACTTGATGTGTTGCTGCGATGTATGACAACATTGGTTCGCCCAGGTTGGGCGCAGCCAGGACCGGATTTGTTGCCAATATGGCCTATATTTCTTCGAGTCCGGCGGTGGCAGCATCCGTCCACTCGAAGTGTTCGGTGCGCCTAAGGAGGCGATAGAGGGGTAGTGCCTTTTCTCCTAGACGGGAGATAAAGCGGCTTAGAGCCGCCACGCATCCAGTCAATTTTTGTATTTGCTTGAGGTTTTTTGGGATATCTAGCTGTGACAGAGCTCGGATCTTGGCTGGGTTTGCTTCAGTTCCTCTACCGGATACGATGAGGCCCAGCAGCTTTCCAGCTGGTACGCCGAAAATGCATTTTTCTGGATTCAGCTTGATGTCATATGCTTTGAGGTTGTCGAATGTGAGCCTCAAGTCGTCTACTAGAGTTTCGGCGTGTTTAGTTTTGACGACTACGTCGTCTACGTATGCCTCTACTGTTTTACCGATCTGGGTAGCCAGACATGTCTGAATCATGCGCTGATATGTTGCGTCGGCGTTTTTAAGTCCGAAGGGCATCATGTTGAAGCAGAACGGTCCATATGGAGTAATGAATGCCATTGCGGCTTGATCCGCTTCTGCCATCTTGATTTGATGATAGCCGGAGTATGCGTCCAGGAAGCACAATGAATCGTGTCCTGCAGTGGCATCGATGATTTGATCGATGCGGGGGAGGGGGAAGGGATCCTTTGGGCAGGCTTTATTTAGGTCCTTGAAATCGACACATAGGCGCCAGGATTTGTCCTTCTTTGGTACCATTACCAGGTTTGCTAGCCAATCCGGATGTTTGATGTCTCTGATGAATCCGGCTTCCAATAGTTTGGCTAGCTCTTCTCCCATTGCCTGTCTTTTGGGTTCGGAAAATCTTCGAAGAGCCTGTTTGACTGGCTTGAATCCTTTTAGGATGTTTAGGCTGTGTTCTGCCAATCTGCGTGGGATTCCGGGCATATCCGAGGGGTGCCAGGCAAAAATGTCCCAATTTTCCCGAAGGAATTCTCGCAGTGCGGCGTCTACATTAGGGTTCAATTGTGCCCCGATGGAGGCCGTCTTTGTCGGGTCCGTTGGGTGGACCTGGAATTTTACTATTTCATCTGCTGGTTTAAAGGAGGTGGACTTGGATCTCTTATCGAGTATCACATCGTCCCTATACACCGTAGAGCGCAGCGCGGTGAGTTCCTCTGCCACTAGGGCTTTGGATAGTGCCTCTAAGGCTAATGCGGCTATTTTGTTTTCGGCGCGGAGTGCTATGTCCGGATCACTAACGGGAGTGATTATTCCGCCGGGCCCAGGCATTTTGAGCTTCATGTACCTGTAATGGGGTACGGCTTGAAAGATTGTGAATGCCTCTCGTCCTAATATAGCGTGATATCCGTTGTTGAACGGGGCCACTTGGAACGTGACTTCTTCGGATCTGTAATTGTCTGGCGAGCCGAATACCACATCGAGTGTGATTTTTCCTATGCAGCGCGCCTCCCGGCTAGGGATTATTCCCCTAAAGGTTGTGCTGCTTCGCTCAATGCGGATCCAGTCTATTTCCATTTTTCGAAGGGTTTCCTCGTAGATGAGGTTTAATCCGCTGCCGCCATCCATGAGGACTTTTGTAAGTCGAAAGTCGTCCACTATTGGACTAAGTACCAGTGCGGCTGGAGATCGGGTTGTTCGGAATTTAGGTTCGTCGCTGGCGTTGAAGGTGATGGCTGTGTCGCTCCATGGATTGGTTGTTGCTACTTGGTAGACTTCGGCGAGGCTGCGGATTGTTCGTTTCCGCATATTATTTGATGCGAAAGTCTCGAAGACTGTTGATACCGTACCAATGTTGTTCGAGTGGTTTTCCGGGGCTAGAAGCTCCTCTCCACTTTTGGCCACCTGCCGTAATATCCAACATGCTCGAAGGCTATGTGTTGGGACGGTGCCCTCTGTACTGTGAATTTTACAGGGTCTGCTAAGCCATCCAGTACGGTTCCCTGCCCTTTATGGGGTTTTTGCTTTTTGGTTTTTGTATCTGGTGCCTGAGTGTAATGCACCCTTTTGTTGCGAACTAGGGTTGTATTCGGGGCCGGATTGTCCCAAAACTTATTTTCGGTCGTCCGGAAACTCTCCATCGCACAGTACTTTCGTACTATGGACGCCAGGTCAACGAAGCGTGTAATTTCACGACGGCTGACGGCGTTCAAGATTCCCTCGTCCGTGCAATTATTGCAAAAAATTGAGATTGCGTTTTCCTCTCGGCAGTCCTTTATCCTGTCCATAACCAGGAGGAATCTGGCCCAGTAGTGATGTACTGTCTCCGCGGGCTCTTGCCGGATTAGGGATAGATCGCATATGTCTGGGCGGGTGGGTGGAATTAAGTCCGGAACACTACCCATCTCAAGGCTCGAAGGCCGATAGGTTTCCAAATTTGGAAGCTTGGATTACTGGACGTTGTCCAACGAGTCTGGTCCGATGCCTGACTTTAAGTTCAGTGCTTAATCGAAGTCCGTCCCTCCACGGGAATCCGGCATGGGGGGTTCGGGAGCCCGGACACGACTAGTTTTTAATACAGGAGAAGAGTCGCCGCATTGTTCCTCTACCACTGCAACGTGGTGGGTGACCTGGGGAGAGTTAATCTCTCTCAGATCGGTTTTGAGCCCAATCTGATTGTAGTCTGTAGCGACTCCCAGGGCGGCGATGCGATCCAAGAGCTCGTTTACGGATGAGAGCTCTATTGGATCCAACCACGCGGCGAATTTCGAGCTGACGTGAAGATTGCTTTTGACGACTTGAGAGGTCATTGTCGAAGCGGTGGCCGGACAGGCAGTCATAAGAAAACCACCTAGCCGGATAGTTTGGCCGGCGGCCAAGGCTCCTTTTGCGAAAATACCGTCCTTGAAGACGGGAGGAGGCATCCATCCTATCGGTGACGGCACAGAGGAACTCTCAATGAAAACACCAATGTCGGTGTCAAAACCGGCGGATCTCGGGTAGGGGGTCCCGAAATGTGCGTCTAGGCGGATGGTAACAGGAGATAAGGGACACGATGTTTTACCCAGGTTCGGGCCCTCTTGATGGAGGTAAAACCCTACGTCCTGCTTGATTGATATTGATATTGTGGATGTTTACAAGAGTGGATCTACCACGAGATCAAGGAGGCTAAACCCTAGAAGCTAGCCTATGGTATGATTGTAATGGTTGTTGTTCTACAGACTAGAGCCATCCGGTTTATATAGAAACCGGAGAGGGCTAGGGTTACATAGAGTCGGTTACAATGGTAGGAGATCTACATATCCGTATCGCCAAGCTTGCCTTCCACGCCAAGGAAAGTCCCCTCCGGACAAGGGACGAAGTCTTCAATCTTGTATCTTCTTAGTCTTGGAGTCCTGTCGATGACGATAGTCCGGCCGATGATAGTTCGGCTGATGATGGTAGTCCGTCTATCCGGACACCCCCTAATCCAGGATTCCCTCAACGACCTCATTGAATTCCTCCGCAAGACGCGCCGGCTCCCCGGCGCACACCTCGTGCAAGCCCGCACCGCGCCGGCGAAGGAGATATCGCCGGCGCCGGAGGAGGGCGAGCGGGTCATCTTCCTCTCGCACCTCATGCGCGGCCTGGGGCTGCCGGCGAGCGGCTTCTTCCGCTCCTTCTTGGAGTTTCACAGCCTCCAGCCGCACCACCTCACCCCGAACACGGTGGTGCTGCTCTCCGCCTTCGCCACTCTGTACAAAGGTTTCCTCGGCGTTCTCCCCACCATCGAGCTATGGGGGAATTCTTCTGTTCTAAGCTGGGCACGCACGTCGCCGGCGTGCCGGCTCAATGCGGTGCCTTCATCGCGATGCGGCGCTCGACGGCCGACAACCCCTTCCCTTCCATCTCGCTGATAAAGTCGGTGAGGATGTGGCAGCGCTCATACTTCTACGTGAAGAACCTCGCCTCCGACGGCGACTGGGTTATTCTGCCGGCTTACGAAGCCGGCCCCCAGCTGGGAGGCTCCCCAGCTGGTCTCATCGGGTCAAGACACTGACTCCCGCCGGAGCCGCCGCCATAGCGCGACTCCGAGTCTTGACTCAGTCGGAGGGCCTCGTCGGGTCCGACTTTCTGGCCGCCTTCGTGGCGCGCCGAGTTCTCCTGCTCCAAGGTCGGCCTCACCTGATCTGTCAGATGAGAGGCCTCCGAGATCCAAGTCGGATGAGCACCAAGGAGATGCCCCGTGCGGAGGTGGCAAACATGGTGAATCATATCGCGAACTGCGAGTTCGGGGAGGACTGGCAGTTCAGCAAGGAGCCGTACTCGCGCGACATCCCCCCACCGGTGGTAAGTCGCATCTCCTTATTGCTTTGTCTTCTTTGTAGCTGAATCCTGTTTCTGATTCTCGTTGGTTTCTTCCGAAGTAGAACCCCCTCATGTAGCCTGCAGCTGGCGCCACGAGACAGCCCCGCGAGTTTGTCCCCAATCGCGAGGAGAGCGACGTCGACGACCCCGACTTGGGGGCGGCGGCGATGGAAGCCAACGCCGAAGGCGGGGGAGGAGGAGCGGTAGGCGGCTTTAGGCGCTCGGCCACCCTCGTCGACAGGCATGATGACGACGCCGAAGGGGAAGTCGCCTCGCGCCACCAGCCGAGGGTCGGCTCATCGGGCGCTGGCTCCTCCGCCGGCCTAGCTGGCCAAGGCGGCAAGAAGAGGCGTCACGCCGGGCTGAGTGCGCCTGGCGGCAAATTGAAGAAGTTCAAGGGGGCGGCCGCCGCGACCAAACGGGAGGAGGCGGTCACGAAGGCCAACCGCTTCCGTAGGGAAGTGAGAAGGCCGCCGCTAGTCTCTGCATAAGTCTTTATGCTTTTTTATTTTCCTTTGGTGAATCTTGTCCGAGTTTTCTTTTATACTCCCCCATTCTTCTTCAGGGCCCCTCTTTCCCTTGAGAGAGTCGCTGTCCCCTCCGTCATGGGGTCAGCAGAGACGTCTGCCAATACTCGGCGGGTCGACCCCGCCGCCGACCTCCGGGAGGCGACGGAGCGAAACGCGCGAGATAAGCGCGATGAGGAGGAGGCCGACCGGCTGGAGAAGGCGGAGGCCGAGAAGGCGGCCGCCTCCGCCCAGAAGAAGCTGGAGGATGCCGAAGGCGCCCTTGCAGCGAGACGGCGAGCCAAGGAGGCCGTGCGTCGCCGATCGGCGATGCTCGTCCCCCCACGTCCTCTGCACCGCCGCCTCCAGAGTTCACGGGGCAGACCGGAGAGGCCGGCACCGAGAACCCCATCGTGGAGAAGGAGAGCGGTGAGGCCTCCATGTCGGACACTCTCGTGCCGCCACCGCCGCCTCCACCGCCGTCCGGGAGAACGCACGGCAAACAGCCGGCGGGTCCGCTGGAGCCGCCGACTGCGGACGAGTCCGAGGCGAGGCTGCTTCTCCAAGTCGCCTCGCCGGTGCGCCGCCGTCTTGAGAGGGCAACCTCGGCGCCGCGACCTCGGGAGACCGGCGCCGCCAGCTCGGCAGCCCTAGACGCTGAGGCAACAAGCGCCACGCCCATCGGGTGGTTGCGGGGAGGCGGCACTGGGCCGCTGAATCAAGCGCTTCTGGACGTTCAGGCGAAGCTGCGTGCTGAAGGTGATGCCCTTCAAACTTGCACCAGGGCGCATCTGGCAGCGCGGACGGCCGTCCGAGTACGTTTCCTTCTTTTTGATTCTTGCTTTTCTCTGTGGGGGCGCGCCAGCGCACCCACTGGGTGTAGTCCCCGAGTTTCGGGCCGGCTGCTGAGCAGGCGGCTCGGAACTCCCTCTGGTGAGTTCCAAGTACTTATTTTGTCTGACATCGTTGTTTGCAGGAGTATCACAACCTCCGTGCCACTGCATTCAACCGCAAGCGGACTGCCGACTTGACGGAAAGCCGGAGTTAGTTCTTTCCCTCTTCTTCGCGGGGGCGCGCTGGCGCACCCGCGGGCTGTAGTCTCCGAGATTCGGGCCGACTGCTGAGCAGTCGGGCCGGATCTTTCCGACGATCTTCTTTGCTGATGACTTCGTTTGTCTCTTTCTTTCATTCTTCAGGGGCCAACGCTACTCTTCAGGAGCAGCTGGGTGAAGTTAACACCGCCT
>NC_041383.1:163801978-163813975 GCF_002162155.2 Triticum dicoccoides
GCTGCGGAGCGCGATCTGCTTACCGCGCAGCTGGCCGAGCAGAAGGAGCTGCTCAAGAAGGCGTAGGACGAGGCTGAGAAGAAGGAGGCTGCTCTCCTGGCCGAGTTCGAGAGCGAGCGCTCCTCCTGGACCGACAGGGAGGCGATGCTGACTTCCGGCTTCCACGAGATTGAGGATATCGTTGATGGTGAGCTTTCTTTCTTTGAGTTTCCCACTATGTGTCAGCCTGACTTCTGATTTTTCGACTTGTGTCAGGCTGACTTCTGATTTTTCGACTTGCTTCTTTTTTGTCTTGGCAGACTTCTTCCCTGGCCACTCGCAGGCAGTCCCTCTGGCCATCGAGGCTGATCGTGAGGCGCGAAGGGCAAACGGTGAGGTGATTGCCGCCAACGCTCCCTTGACCGTCAATGAGCAGCTTCTGAGCATCGAGGCCCGTCTTCGTCCGACCCACCAGCGGATGCGCCGGCTTCAGCGTGCCGGCGCCCAGGCGGTTGCTGCTCTGTGGCTAGACATGTCGGCTCTGCGCACCGCCAGTCGGACCGCCGACTGGCTGGAAGTCGCCGCCGGCCGTCTTGAAGCTTGGAAGGGTTCCTCAGCCCGGGCCGGAGCGCGCTGGACCTTGGAGTTCGTCAAGGCGTGGTATCCGGGGCTGGACCTGGACCGTCTGGCCGCATTCCAGTCAAAGGCCCAGGCCGAGCTGGAGGCTGTGGAGGGCGCCCTTGTCGAGCATGCGGCGGCCATCGCCGAGTACACGGACACCAGTGTCTTCGTCCCCGAGCGGGCTGAAGGCGACGAGGATGTGCCGCCAGAGGGGTTCGGGATGAACCCGGAATATGGCGAGGACTCGGCGGAGGTGATTGACTCCAGCACCGAGGAAGAAGGCGAGGCGGAGGACGAAGGCGAGACGGAGGTGCCAGAAGGCGGAGCGGGCGACCAGCCTCAGCTCGACCGCGCCTCTAGAAACAAGCCGCGTCCGACCGGTCCAACTGCTACTGGCGGCGATCAAGCCGAGACTGCCCAGCCTATTGCCCCGGCGCCTGACACCGCCGTCTCCTACGACCCTCCGAACCCGTCTGCTGCTCCTTAGGCTGCCTTCTAGCTTTATTTATCTGTTCTAGAAGGTCTTTGATGAACTTGTTAATTTGCACAATTCCACCCTCAGGGTGTATTTTAAACTTCTGTCTGAAGATTCGGCCAATGGGCCTATGCTTATGTAAATATTAATCCGAGTCCTATCTTTCCTTGCTCATTGCTCCTTTGGCTTTTTCCTTTGCCGCCTTCCCCTAGTTGCCCCTTTGCCAGCCGGTAGACCGCTCTGCAGACTGCCGCTGGGCCAAATGCCTGGCTACTTTGGGGAAAGAAAGTACTTGCCTTTTTTTGGAGTTTATTTAACAAGTTGGATAGAAAGCAGTAAGCCGAATACTCGCGAGTCGGCTTGTAAGAAAGGGGGGCTGGAAACCGGCTTAAGCTATGTTGATGTTT
Organism: Triticum dicoccoides; assembly: GCF_002162155.2. Lineage (NCBI taxonomy): Eukaryota > Viridiplantae > Streptophyta > Magnoliopsida > Poales > Poaceae > Triticum > Triticum dicoccoides. The sequence continues at coordinate 163,803,461 of NC_041383.1, forward strand.
TGGGTCCTTAGCCATTTTTCATGTGGACGCCCATTCATCCTTGCTCCTGCTTACCAAACAGTCGCTCTGCGAGCTGCGGCTTCTAGCAGGAGACGTCTTAGGCACCGCACACTACTTGTCCGACTTCAGGAAACATTTCATAGCGCCAGACGGTGTATCCCCGAGCCGACTAGTCGAACCTGACACTAAGCGGCATAGCAAGAAGTAGCATACTTGAAGGCATAATTCTTATCATACAGATAATCAAAACGGGCAGTCCCCGAGCTCGTCTCGGGGGGTCTGAAGTCTCGGTAGTTTAATACAAAGGGGTAGTGTGATACATACTGAATCAACTATAAAACCTTCAGAGGAGGTTTGCGTTCCATGGTCGTTCTGATTCTTTGCAAGAGTCGTCTCGCTTGCGAGCTCGGGGCTTCTGAGCATCGATCAGGTAGTAGGAGTCGTTGCCCAACACCTTGCTGACAATAAAGGGGCCTTCCCAAGGTGCCGACAGCTTGTACTGGCCGGCTGTCCGCTAGATCAGTCGGAGCAGAAGGTCGCCCTCTTGGAAAGATCTTGGCTTGACCTTCCTGTTGTAGTATCGGCGTAGGCTCTGCTGGTAGATGCCGGACCGACTGAGTGCCAACAGCCGGCCCTCTTCCAGCAGATCGACGCCGTCTTGGACGTGCTTCTTCTGCTTCCTCCTTGGTGTACATGGTGACTCACGAGGAGTCGAATTCTATGTCCATCGGGATGACGGCTTCAGCACCGTAGATGAGGAAGAAAGGCGTGAAGCCGGTTGACTTGTTTGGAGTCGTGCGCAGACTCCAGAGGATGGCTGGCAGCTCCTCGAGCCAACAGCCGGCTGAGCGCTCCAGTGGTTCAACCAGGCGGGGCTTGATGCCGGATAGGATGAGGCCGTTTGCTCACTCTACCTGGCTGTTTGACTGCGGATGGGCGACGGACGCTAAGTCCAGTCGGATGCCCTGTGTAGAGCAGAAACGGGCCAAGGCTCCTTTGGCAAAATTTGTGCCATTGTCGGTGATGATGCTATGTGGTATGCCGTACCGAGTCGTAATGTCGGCGATGAAGGTTGCTGCAGTCGGACCAAACAATTTCTTGATGGGTTTTGCTTCTATCCACTTGGTGAACTTGTCCACTGCGACAAGTAGGTGAGTTAGGCCGCCTCGTGCCATCTTGAATGGTCCCACCATGTCCAGGGCCCAAACCGCAAAGGGCCAGGCGATGGGAATGGTCTTGAGCGCCGAAGCCGGCTGGAGCGTCTTGGAATGGAATATCTGGCACCCTTTGCAGTTTTGGACTAATTCTTTGGCCTCTTCCAGGGCAGTCGGCCAGAAGAATCCGTGTCGGAAGGCTTTGGCGACGAGTGCCCTTGAAGTCGCATGATGGCCACACTCGCCTTCATGGATGTCTCTGAGAATTGCTTGGCCTTGTTCTACCTCGACACAGCGTTGGTGGACACCAGTGACACTACGCCTGACCAGCTCTCTATTGACTATGGTATAGGCTGCCGCTCGGCGTTGCACTTGCCGAGCCAGGATTTCATCAGCTGGCAACTCTCTGTTTACTAGGAACTTGAGGATGGGCTGGGCCCATGAGGGTGCTGCTACTTCTTTGATTGCCACTATTGCGACTTGGACAAGGGTGGCTGGGCTGGGAGGCGGCGGGCTGGGATCCGCGGCCACTTGCTTGGTCGATGAAGTCCCCGGGCCGACTGGAGTAGTCCCCGGGCCGAGTTCTGGAGTCTTCAGGATGACTGTCACAGTCCCCGGGCCGGCTTTGACTGCGGTATTTTTGGAGCCGTCTGCTGGTGCTCTTGAGTCGGATCCGACTTCTTCGGGGGGAGCTGGCACAAAAATGGAGTCTGATTCTGGCGAAGGCTTGACAAACGGCTTGAGGAGGTGTTGAAGGGCGATGCCGGATAGTATTGCTTGACGGGTGGAGCCGACTCGTGCCAGGGCGTCCGCTTGGTCATTGTCATTTCTTGGAATGTGAAGGAATTCACACCCCTCGAAATATCCACTGAGTTGCTGCACCAGGAAGCGGCAGCTCGCCATGTTTGCGTCTTTGGCGTCCCAGTCGCCAGATGACTGCTGGACCACCAAATCGGAGTCGCCGTAGCACAGGATCCCGCGGATGCCGAGTTCTTTGGCAAGCCGGAGCCCGTGAACGAGCGCCTCGTATTCGGCAACGTTGTTGGAGGCGGCGAAGTGGATCTGCAGTGTGTACGAGAGCTTGTCGCCTTTGGGGGAGGTGAGAACGACGCCGGCTCCCAGGCCGGTGCGCATCTTGGAGCCATCGAAATGCATTCGCCAATGGATGGAGTCAGGTGCTGGCGGCAGGTACTGGGTCTCGGCCCAGTCGACAAGGAAGTCGGCCAGTGCTTGTGACTTGATGGCGGTGCGGGGCTGGTAGTAGATGGTGTAGGGAGCCAAATCTATGGCCCACTTGGCTACTCGGCCTGAAGCATCACGGCTTCCGATGATCTTGGCCAGTGGAGTGGTGCAAACCATAGTGATTGGATGTTCTTGAAAGTAAGGCTTCAACTTCTTGCGCTCGACTACGACAACTGTGCTGACTACCCAGCTGGTGGCGGCAATGTATAGGAGCATAGGCTCTTTGGGAGTCGGAGCCGCCAACACAGGGGGAGTAGTCAACATCTTCTTCAACTCGAGAAATGCTTCATCCGCCTTGTGGTTCCACTCGAAGAAGGTGGTCTTCTTCATCAGTTGGTACAAAGGGAGAGCCTTCTCGCCCAGTCGACTGATGAATCGGCTGATGGACGCCAAGCAGCCGGTGAACTTCTGCACATCTAGCAGTCGCCGGGGGACTGCCATCCTCTCGATGGCTTTGATCTTTACAGGGTTGCACTCTATGCCACGTTCAGAGACCAGGAAGCCAAGGAGCTGGCCAGCTGGTACTCCGAAGACGCATTTCTCCGGATTGAGATTGATCTGGAATCGGCGCAGATTCTCAAAGGTTTCTTGGAGGTCTTCCAACAACGTTCCCCGCTTTTCCGTCTTCACTACCACATCATCCACGTAGACGTGGGCATTTCCTCGCAGCAAGCCAACGCCGCCGCCAGCTCACCGTATGGCGCACCACATCGCCGTTCTCGAGCACGCCCGAACCACGGCCACCGCAAACCTCGACGCCGGCGACGTTTCCGGCTACCCCCGGTCCAACCACCACCACCACTCCCCGCATCACGTAGATAGCCTCTGCCATACTTTTGGTCGCCGGAGCGTGAATCCCGCGCTGCCCCGCCGCGTCTGGTCGTCGCCGGTGGCTAAACACCGGCGAGTTGACCCCGTTTGACCCTGGTTGACCCCGTGTGGGCCCAGGTTGACTCCCCCCTGATTCCATGACAGGTGGGGCCCGTCCTCTAATGAAACTGGTTTAGTGCTAACTAAAAACTAGTTAGGCTAATTACACTAACACGCGGGACCCACAGGTCAGGGTTTGACCTGGACCGCCGTAGTTGACCGCTGACGTCATAGTGACGCAATGCTGACGCAGTAATACATTTTCTGGATTTATTATTAATCAGAAAATTCCAGAAATTAGTATAAACTTCTAAAATTCATAGGAAATTATCTATAACTCCAATGGAAATAAATTATATATGAAAAATTATCAGAAAAATTCAAGGAATCTGTTTATGGCATTTACATGCATGTTTGAACAACCTAGGGTTGTTGTACATGGCAATTTGCATAATTGACATTTAAATGAGCACATATGGAGTTTGAATTTGAACCCTTGGTTCAAACCAACTTCATTTAAATCATAGCTAGATGCATTAGCTCAAATCACAGCATATTGCCATGTCATGAGCATGCATCATATTGTCAATTGCATTGATTGTATTTCTTCTCTGTTGCCGGTATCTGTCCCCTCTCGGTAGACGATGTTCCGACGTTGTGATCATTTACACTGATGAAGACTCAATGTTATCTTCAGACGTGCCAAGCAAGCAAAACCCCCTTGTTCATTCCGATACAATCCCACTCTCTCGCTCCTGCTCTCTTTTACTGCATTAGGACAACAACGATTCAACTGTTACTTGCTGCGGTAGCTGAACCCCTTTATCCTTTGCATGACCTGTCATTCCATAGTAAATAGATGAAACCCACTAGCATGAGTAGGAGTTGTTTGAGCCCTGTTGTGCCTACTCATTCATGCTTGTTTGTCATGCTGCTATTGCTTAGAGTTGAGTCAGGTCTGATTCATCGGGAATGAATCAGAGGTGTGTGAACATGTCCTACCATGTGTGAGCTAAGTGTGTGAACACGATTTGGTAAAGGTAGCGGTGAGAGGCCACATAGGAGTACATGGTGGGTTGTCTCATTGCAGCCGTCCTCAGGAACTGAGTTCTGTGTTTGTGATCCATGAAACAGATACTACCACGCATTGGGCCCGAAACCAATGGACCCTCTCGGCTTCTTAATCACCCTTGTCCTCTGTCCAGGAGTTGCAAGTAGTTTCTGGTGTTTGTAGTATGCTGGAGGCCGTGGGCAGTGCTGACCGGAGGGGTGGTCTGTGATGCGGTAGGCACGTGGCACGGTGTACCGGGCGCCCGTTTGGTGTCTCGGGAACCCTGCACACATAGTTTGGGGCTGTGAGCGAAACTCCGGCCGGATCTCCTCGCGGATGGAACCCGAATAGGCGATAAACCTGGACTAGAGACTTGAGTGTTTAGGTAGGCCGTGGCCGACACCCACATTGGGCTTCCGCTTGAAGGTTGCCGAGTACATGTCGTGTAAACGACGGTAAGTGGTGAGAGCGTGTGTGAAGAAGTACACCCCTGCAGGGTTAACATCATCTATTCGAATAGCCGTGTCCGCGGAAAAGGACTTCTGGGTTGCCTGTACAGTTCATAGACAAGTGAAAGTGGATACTCTAAAATACGCAAGATAAGCGTGAGTGCTATGGATGGCGTTCTCGTAGGGAGACGGGAGCGGATCCATAGTGGTGTATTGATATTGTGAATATGTGGACTCGTTTGCGCCACCTCAACAGAGTTACTTGCAGTCGTAGTTCAGGATAGCCACCGAGTCAAAGCTGGCTTGCTGTAGTTAAACTCCACCATCTCCTTTGTTGATAATGATGCATATGTAGTTAGTTCTGATGTAAGTCTTGCTGGGTACATTTGTACTCACGTTTGCCTATTTTATGTTTTTGCAGAGACTTTTGTCTCACTAGTAGTTCCGTGTGGACTTCGACGTTTAGCTTCATACCTCAGCTACGATCTTGTGCCCTCTGCAGGATCTGGTAGATAGTCGGGCTTCTAAGCCCTTTTCATTTGTAGATGTCTGTACTCAGACATGTTAGCTTCCGCTTGTGCTTTGACTTGTATGCTCTGAATATTGGGTCATGAGACCCATGTTTGTAATATCTCGCTCCTCGGAGCCTAATGAATAAATACTTGAGTCGTAGAGTCATGTTGTGATGCCATGTGGTATTTGCACATATCGAGCATATTGTGTGTATGTTATTGAAATTCTTGGTATATGTGGGATCTGACTATCTAGTTGTTTATCCTTAGTAGCCTCTCTTACCGGGAAATGTCTCCTAGTGTTTCCACTGAGCCATGGTAGCTTGCTACTGCTCCGGAACACTTAGGTTGGCCGGCATGTGTCCTTCTTCGTTACTGTGTCTGTCCCCTCGGGGAAATGTCACGCGATGAATACCGGAGTCCTGCTAGCCCGCTACAGCCCGGTTCACTGGAGTCCTGCTAGCCCAGTGCTACAGCCTGGATTCACTCGCTGATGACCGACACGTTCGATGCTGGGTCATGGATGCTTGTCCCTGTAAGGTTGTGCCACTTTGGGTTTACGACTAGTCATGTCAGCCCGGGCTCCTTATCATATGGATGCTAGCGACACTATCATATATGTGTGCCAAAAGGCGCAAACGGTCCCGGGCAAAGGTAAGGCGACACCCATGGGAATACCGTGCGTGAGGCCGCAAAGTGATATGATGTGTTACATGCTAGACCAATGTGGCATTGATTCGGGGTCCTGACAGCTTTGGTATCAGAGCCTGACTGCCTGTAGGATTACCAAGCCAAGCTGGTCGAAGTTGAGTCTAGAAATTCTTTAGTTATATAAGGGAATTGATTGTGAGATGGAACGTAAGGCTCTTTTTACTCCTTTACCTTATGCCCTTCTGATCTGAGTCATCATATTTTTCCAACGGGGTTAAGGAACTAGGCCTTCTCTTCTTTCTATCAGGATCACGTGTTACTAATACGTAGACCTATAGAATTGTTGGACTTAAGCCTCGTTTCAGTTCCTACTACTTCCGTATGTTAACTGTTGATCTCGAAACCTTGATATTGTACTTCTGAGTGGCTATGCCACCGTTTTGTAGGATGTCTTAAATCCTTTAGAGCATTTACAGCCGTTATGCTGTCCGAGTCATCCCAGGTTTCTAAACAATCTGATGCACTTGCAAATCCTTTCCCTCTGGGTTTTTTGTTCCTTTGGGCCAGGTTAATCACACTAATCGCTGAGTTGAGGTATTCTATTGCCTCGAAATATATGTTGGAATTATTATTATGACCCCAGGTGTCTGGAGTATCACCTAGTAATTTAGACATATTTTGTGTTCCACGTGTGATGAATCTGGCCATCATTCTCGAAAGCATCCCGTGATGTTATTAGTTAGTAGGTATTCCATTTCCGGGTTCTTGAACCCGAGATTCACCCTTCTTACCTCATGTTGATAGTGTTTGCTAGTTCCTTTAGGATATTAGTAACCTTTGTGATAGTCCTTGAGGTCCATGGTATTTCCTTCTTCCAAATACTATGAACCACTTATGGCAGAAGTTTGTTGGATTAAAGGATCACAACGGGAGTGCTCTCGATGAGTTCTCCATGCTATATTGTCACTCTGCCAGTTCTACCTTTCTGCATGGGTTATGTGGAAGAAATGTTGAGCTTGTTCGACATACCAACCTATGCGCCCACAACTCAGAAAATCGTATGTTCTTTTGAGTTGTCCCTCTTTAGTTGTATCCTGACCTCCGTCTATCAAGTGATAGTCAGGACTAGTTGCGCATTCATGTTATCGATGCCTATTATTCTTGTGGTCCGTCAAGCTATTCTAGTCTGGAATGACTAGGAGAAACAAATTCCAGAACCTGATCCATATCCAGGATTGGGTCAAAGAAGTTGTGCTCCGCAGATCAAATTGCTAATCCAGCTTTTGTTCTGCTTTACCTTGGAGTATTACCATCTCCATATCAGGAATATCATTGAAATTGCACACCATCCTATGAACTCTTGATACAGTGATACTCTCTCCATCATTATTCATTCCTTGGTCCCGTGTTGTTGTAACCGGAATGCCGACAAGCAAACTATGATGTGTGAAATGGATACTCCTAGCAACCTCCTTGCTTGCCAGTTAATGGACAATATTCTCATTCTTAGCGTGTTGGTTATCAAATCATCATCCTAAGGTTGATAGTGCTACCTAGTCCTTATTCCCGGTGCACTTTTCGATCAATGAGTTAGGATAGTGTCAATCCCTCGCTTCTTTGATCATATCATCTTGCCCTGAAAAGCAAGGTCGTTCTCGAGCTTAGTAACATATCGGTGGTTCGTGATTTTCCAAAGATCTTCTCGGAAGTATTACCTCGTTGTCACCTGACCGCTATGTTGAGTTCGTGATTAAATGGGTTTTCTTATAAATCGCCCTTCTCCAAGAATCTGTGTTGGATACCCCTGAGGTAGTTGGTTAAGCTAAACAACAACTTGGAGAGTTGGAAGATAAAAGCTTGTCCGACTTAGCTCATCCCAAAGGGATGTTTTTATGTGTGTGTTGAAGAAAGATGGTATCTTCATCGATTGATCCTCGTGACCAGTTGTTGGAGCTATTGTCTTGCTAAAACTTTGATTTGAGTATGGGCTAACATCAAATCAAATTAGAACCAATGATGTTCATAATGTTGTCTTACTCGTGGTTGATCCCTCGAGCATACACCATTACATCTTTTGGTCTGACCAATACTATCACCGTGTTCACATGATGGCGGAAGTCCAGTGATATGGAAATTCCGATGAGTTGTTGTTGAGCCCATCAGCAGCATATTGTCTCCCCCATGACTCATGTTGAACATCAACCTAGTGTTGGAAACTTTTATAAGCATTATCTTCATGTCCCATCCGTGAAGAATATGTTGGATGAAAGAAGTGACTTTCTCTGATTCACGTGCATTTGGTGCAAGTTGCCCCCGTGAGTTCGAGAAAGATTGTTTTTATTCCCCTGGTACCATCCCAAGTCAGTCATGCACGTGCGAAGTATGCTATGGTTTGACAGGCTCGCAACCTTCATTCCATATGTATTCCCTAGCACACCAAGCCACTAACTGATTTGTTCAAGGAAAAGAAGTTTCTTCATAAGAGCTAATCATATGACTTATGAAAGGACTTCGTTATCCGCGATGATGGTTCCCCACCTGAACTCGGCAGTGTTTTATTGCAAGACTACCATGTGATTGTGCTTGGCTTGGACAACGTGTTCACATGTTTGTAGCAGAACCAGCTCATGTTTTGGAGCTTGCTATCGTAGTTCATTTCCCGAGAATCCCGCAACGTCATCTCGTCGATTTGTGTTGCAAACTTTCATTTTTCTTCCTAGACTCGATGAGTCTGGAATATTCTGACACCAGCCAGATCTGAATCTCAAGCAGATATGATGGTTTGAACATTTCCCAAGAAATATAATATTGGTCTCGCGATAACCGGTAAAGTGAATGTCGTGGCCAACACACCCCGCCGGGAGACCTAATATTGTAGTATCTTGATTGGAGAAGTTGGCCACGTCCCCATAAGGATTTCGAATGACTTATTATAGAAGTTGCTCCGTATGGATCCTTTATATTCCAAAGTCCGACCTTTACTTGATGGCCATGTTGATGCTTTTAAGCATAATCGTGGTACCTAGAACATCAAGGAGAACATTAGAAGCGGAGTGCTAAATGTCTCTCGGTCGATCATCCCGATTTTGTTTCCTTGGCCTCGCTAAGGTGAAATCTGAGAAAGTGTTATCTCCTTTTGCATCGGCATCGTCCATCACCATTCATCATGGTAGTAAATTGTGTTGCTAGGATCCTTGACACGGATATTGGTAAAACCTTGATGAATATGGAAATGCTCAAGTTCTTGAGAGCACGCACAAGCGCTAGGTGTTGTCATCGGCACCAACTAGGGTTACTCTCAGTTCCCTCGGTTATGTTATAACTTTTCAAACAGTGGATTTACTCTCTACTGTTGAGCTTTTCCCCAAGTACTAAAGTCGTCCCTTGTGTTGTTTTCAACAAGGTAATCCACATCATCCATTCTAGTCCGAGTATGTTATTCTACCGATCCCCTCCAAATGATCGATTGTGATTTTCCTTAAGCTGGTATAAAGAGTTTCAATGATCTCTGAATCAAAGGTAATTCTTTTTGCCACTTGAGGGGATATTTTTACGAGACACCTTCCCTAAGGTGCCCTGTTATGGTATCATGGCAACCCAACTCCTCTCTACGTCGACAACAGTTCACCACCTTCTTAAGTGTGGAATTGTTGTCTACCTAGTGAACGTTCGTCATCTGTCTTAAACCATCACTCTAGTTTTATGCTCCGTGTCTCAGCTTGAGAGATGTCTCCATGTCTCACTCCCTGAGTGGATCCTAAGTTGTTCGATCTTCGAGAAGATCGATCCTTCTGGAGTCTCCTTCTCCTCTCTTTGTCATGTTGACTTGAGTTCTTAGAGCAAGACGTCGAGACAATGATGGTGATCAAATCAACGTTCATTTGAAGTGCAACTTGGATCGTGAAGATTGTGTTAGTTTGCGCTCGCCTTTCATCTTACCCTATGCTTGAATCTCGGGACGAGGTTCTTGTTTAGTGGGGGTGAGTTGTCACAGCCCCAGCTCAGGCCTTGCTTGTCTTTGCATTGCATCCATGCATCATGTCTAAATTTCTTTTAAACTTGAAATGGGGATTGTTTAAACCCTAGCACTAAATCAATCCATCTAGGCTTGATTAAAATCTTTTTCAACAAACCCAAAATGTCCCTAAGAAAAGTTCATGATTTCTGGTTAAGGTGGAAACCTCTCCCAAAAATGATGAACATATTTCTAGGTCATCTTCGGATTTTTGAATTAACACAAAAGTATTTGAATTGGAGTCGTTTAAATGATATATATATATATTTTAAATGGTCCAAATATTCTGAAGTTATTTGTGGGGCCCTGAAATAATTCAGTTAAACCCCAAAATAATTTTTAGAATTATATAAAATGATTTAGTTCCTAAACTAAATCAGAACAAAGAAAACAAAACAGAAAAAGAAAAACAGGAAAAGGAAAAGGCTTACCGGCCTTACCTGCAGCCCAACTAGGCAAAGCTGGCCTGGCCCACTGGCCGTGCCAGTCACCACCAACCTCTCGCCAGAAGGATGAGAGGCGCGTGGCCGCCGCGCGCCGGCACATGCCCGAGCCACCTCCTGCTTGCGCC
>NC_041383.1:163814344-163823676 GCF_002162155.2 Triticum dicoccoides
CTCATCCCCGAGGCCCTTCTCCGCTCAGTTTCCTCTCTCTCGCTGAACCCGAGCGCCACCGTCGCCGCCGCTTGTTGCTGCCGCAACCACCGCCTTCCCCTCGCCCCTCTGACGTGTCCGAGAGCTCCGCCGCGACGACCTCTTCCTCTTCACCAAGTCACACGACGCCGGACGACCAGGAATGTTGCCATCGAGCTCATCATCGTCCTCTGCCCCAGCGATTGCCGCCCGTCGATTCGCCGCCTCTGACGCTTCCCCGACCACGCTGAGCTTCTCCACGAGACCTCTGTGAGCTCCGTCGTCGTTTGCCCCTCCTCCCCGCGTCTAACTCGTCCTCTAACCACGTTTTCCACCGGAGCCGAGAGCCGGTCGCCGCCGTTTCTGTCGCTGCCATAGCTAGAGCTAGCTAAACTCGCGCGTGAGCACGTCTAGGTGGCCAGCAGCCTCGCAGCAAGCCAACACCGCCGCCAGCTCACCGTATGGCGCACCACATCGCCGTTCTCGAGCACGCCCGAACCACGGCCACCGCAAACCTCGATGCCGGTGACGTTTCCGGCTACCCCCGGTCCAACCACCACCACCACTCGATGCGGGGGAGCCCCCGCATTACTTAGATAGCCTCCGCCATACTTTTGGTCGCCGGAGCGTGAATCCCGCGCTGCCCCGCCGCGTCTGGTCGTCGTCAGTGGCTAAACGCCGGTGAGTTGACCCCGTTTGACCCTGGTTGACCCCGTGTGGGCCCAGGTTGACTCCCACCTGATACCATGACAGGTGGAGCCTGTCCTCTAATTAAACTCGTTTAGTGCTAACTAAAAACTAGTTAGGCTAATTACACTAACACGCGGGACCCATAGGTCAGGGTTTGACCTGGACCGCCGCAGTTGACCGCTGACGTCATAGTGACGCAATGCTGACGCAGTAATACATTTTCTGGATTTAATATTAATCAGAAAATTCCAGAAATTAGTATAAACTTCTAAAATTCATAGGAAATTATCTATAACTCCAATGGAAATAAATTATATATGAAAAATTATCAGAAAAATTCAAGGAATCTGTTTATGGCATTTACATGCATGTTTGAACAACCTAGGGTTGCTGTACATGGCAATTTGCATAATTGACATTTAAATGAGCACATATGGAGTTTCAATTTGAACCCTTGGTTCAAACCAACTTCATTTAAATCATAGCTAGATGCATTAGCTCAAATCACAGCATATTGCCATGTCATGAGCATGCATCATATTGTCCATTGCATTGATTGTATTTCTTCTCTGTTGCCGGTATTTGTCCCCTCTTGGTAGACGATGTTCCGACGTTGTGATCGTTGACACTGATGAAGACTCAATGCTATCTTCAGAAGTGCCAGGCAAGCAAAACCCCCTTGTTCATTCAGATACAATCACACTCTCTCGCTCCTGCTCTCTTTTACTGCATTAGGACAACAACGATTCAACTGTTACTTGTTGCGGTAGCTGAACCCCTTTATCCTTTGCATGACCTGTCATTCCATAGTAAATATATGAAACCCACTAGCATGAGTAGGAGTTGTTTGAGCCCTGTTGTGCCTACTCATTCATGCTTGTTTGTCAGGCTGCTATTGCTTACAGTTGAGTCAGGTCTGATTCATCGGGAATGAATCAGAGGTGTGTGAACATGTCCTACCATGTGTGAGCTAAGTGTGTGAAACAGATACTACCATGCATTGGGCCCGAAACCAATGGACCCTCTCGGCTTCTTAATCACCCTTGTCCTCTGTCCAGGAGTTGCAAGTAGTTTCTGGTGTTTGTAGTATGCTGGAGGCCGTGGGCAGCGACCGGAGGGGTGGGCTGTGATGCGGTAGGCACGTGGCACGGTGTACCGGGCGCCCGTTTGGTGTCTCGGGAACCCTGCACACATCGTTTGGGGCTGTGAGCGAAACTCCGGCCGGATCTCTTCGCGGATGGAACCCGAATAGGCGATAAACCTGGACTAGAGACTTGAGTGTTTAGGTAGGCCGTGGCCGACACCCATGTTGGGCTTCCACTTCAAGGTTGCCGAGTACATGTCGTGTAAACGGCGGTAAGTGGTGAGAGCGTGTGTGAAGAAGTACACCCCTGCAGGGTTAACATCATCTATTCAAATAGCCGTGTCTGCGGAAAAGGACTTCTGGGTTGCCTGTAATGTTCATAGACAAGTGAAAGTGGATACTCTAAAATACGCAAGATAAGCGTGAGTGCTATGGATGGCGTTCTCGTAGGGAGACGGGAGCGGATCCATAGTGGTGTATTGATATGGTGAATATGTGGACTCGTGTGCGCCACCTCAACAGAGTTACTTGCAGTCGTAGTTCAGGATAGCCACCAAGTCAAAAATGGCTTGCTGCAGTTAAACTCCACCATCCCCTTTGTTGATAATGATGCATATGTAGTTAGTTCTGATGTAAGTCTTGCTGGGTACATTTGTACTCACGTTTGCCTATTTTATGTTTTTGCAGAGACTTCCGTCTCACTAGTAGTTCCGTGTGGACTTCAACGTTTAGCTTGATACCTCAGCTACGATCTTGTGCCCTCGGCAGGATCTGGTAGATAGTCGGGCTTCTAAGCCATTTTCATTAGTAGATGTCTGTACTCAGACATGTTAGCTTCCGCTTGTGCTTTGACTTGTATGCTCTGAATGTTGGGTCGTGAGACCCATGTTCGTAATATCTCGCTCCTTGGAGCCTAATGAATAAATACTTGAGTCATAGAGTCATGTTGTGATGCCATGTGGTATTTGCACATATCGAGCATATTGTGTGTATGTTATTGAAATGCTTGGTATGTGTGGGATCTGACTATCTAGTTGTTTATCCTTAGTATCCTCTCTTACCGGGAAATGTCTCCTAGTGTTTCCACCGAGCCATGGTAGCTTGCTACTGCTCCGGAACACTTAGGCTGGCCGGCATGTGTCCTTCTTCGTTCCCGTGTCTGTCCCCTCGGGGAAATGTCACGCGATGAATACCGGAGTCCTGTTAGCCCGATACAGCCCGGTTCACCGGAGTCCTGCTAGCCCAGTGCTACAGCCTGGATTCACTCGCTGATGACCGACACGTTCGATGCTGGGTCATGGATGCCTATCCCTGTAAGGTTGTGCCACTTTGGGTTTACGACTAGCCATGTCAGCCCGGGCTCCTTATCATATGGATGCTAGCGACACTATCATATACGTGTGCCAAAAGGCGCAAACGGTCCCGGGCAAAGGTAAGGCGACACCCGTGGGAATACTGTGCGTGAGCCCGCAAAGTGATATGATGTGTTACATGCTAGACCGATGTGGCATTGAGTCGGGGTCCTGACATTAATATTGAAGATATGAGTAGTACAAGAGTAGATCTACCTCGAGATCATAGAGGCTAAACCCTAAGAGCTAGCCTACGATGGTATGATTGTAATTGTGATCGGCCTTCTAAGGACCATCCTCTCCGGTTTATATAGACACCGGAGAGGGCTAGGGTTTAGATGGAGTCAGTTACAAGGAAGGCAATATAATATCTGGATCTCCAAGCTTGTCTTCCATGCAAAGGAGAGTCCCATCCGGACACGGGCCGAAGTCTTGAGTCTTGTATCTTCACGCTTCAATAGTCCGGACGATGTATATAGTCCGGCTGTCGGGATACCCCCTAATCCAGGACTCCCTCAGTAGCCCCTGAATCTGGCTTCAATGATGAGGAGTCCGGCGCGTAGTCTTGTCTTCGACATTGCAAGGCGGGTTCCTCCTCCCGAATACTCCTAGGTTATTATCGAATATGTAGGCCATGTCCAGATCTGCAAAATGATCTTCACATACCACCATAGTGAGAATGATACTTCAGCTGACAACTTTTTAAATGACGTGACATGTACTTACGGTCGGCTCATCATTCGAACCGTTTTCCCACAACCAGCCACAGCGCGTATTGCGAGGCGGTTTCCTTGACACGTCTTGTCAAAGCAGAGATTGTGTCCCCTTATCACGGGATTGTCATCAATACGGGTATGGGTAATCCCCCTGTGCCATCAATCGTGCCGCTTGGGAAGTAAGCGATTCTCAACAGGCTAGTGGGGAGGCGCACCGCTTTCGCCGCCTCTATAAAGGGATAAGAGTTCCCCATTCTTACCCACGCCTTCTTCCTCCGTTGCCCACTCTTGCCTCCTTGAGCTCCAGCACCCTAGTCCAAGTCTTCTCCGCACAGTTAAACATGTCTGGAGCAGGAGGTAAATGGGTGGCTTCCACCATGAAGGAGAAGAATATCGCAAGTCTTAGGGCGGCCGGATACTTGGCCGCAGACATAGCACACCGGCTACTAGACGACGGACAAGTCATTCCAACTGCAGGACCCCACGAGAGGGTCGTGTTTCTTGCCCACTTCATCCGTGGACTGGGGTTTCCACTCCACCCCTTCGTCCGCAGGCTCATGTTCTACTACGGGCTATGTTTCCATGATCTAGCCCCGAACTTCGTCCTCAACATCTCGGCGTTCATCGTCGTATGCAAGGCTTTCCTCCACATCAATCCTCATTTCGGCTTGTGGCTGCAAATCTTCTGCGTGAAGCCGAAGATCATGAGCGGCCAGCAAGTGGAGTGCGGAGGAGCCATGGTGGGCAAGATGCCTAACGTCACCAGGCTTGACGGCTCCTTTGCGGAAACCGTGAAGGGGTGGCAGTCGGGGTGGTTCTACATCACCGAGCCGCGCGACGCTGACTGGGCGGCGGCCCTCGAGTTCCGATCCGGAACCCCCATGCGGCTCACCTCCTGGGAACAGAAGGGCCTATCCTGGGGCGAACCTACAGAGCTGAACGGACTCATAAACTACATCAAGGGCATGAGGGACAAGAACATCAAGCTTGTCAACGTGATCCAGGTCATGCTCGTTCGCCGGATTCTGCCGTGCCAAAGGCGGGCATTCAACCTGTGGGAGTTCGTCCCGGCCGAACACCAGATGCTCCAAAGGCTCTACGACATCTAGCACAAAAATGCATGGAAGGTGTTGTTCAAGGCCTCCGAAGTACCTCCTCTCATATCCGAGGACCGTGGGCTCCATGCCGCGCGGCATCCTATTCAGGTGAGTTCTTAGATTGCCACCGGGTTCGGTTCTTCCCAATATATTCATGGGGATCCTTAAGTGATTGTGTATATTTGTTCAAG
Organism: Triticum dicoccoides; assembly: GCF_002162155.2. Lineage (NCBI taxonomy): Eukaryota > Viridiplantae > Streptophyta > Magnoliopsida > Poales > Poaceae > Triticum > Triticum dicoccoides. The sequence continues at coordinate 163,819,493 of NC_041383.1, forward strand.
ATTATGTGGAGATAATGGAGCGGATTGACTGTCCGGCTCTGCTCCCAGAAAGCCCAGCTAATGCTCTCCTAATGGAGATGCTGGTCCCGACGCCCTACAAGGGACCGGAGAAGAAGGTCGATAAGAAGGCCCCGGGGATCCGAAAGGGCCTCCGGCGTCAGGTTGCACCAGAAGCCCTGTCCGAAGATGACGAGGCACACTCCTCCCCCGAAGGGGAAGGAGAAGAATAAGAGGAGGCCGCCCCATCCGGAAAGGATGGGGGGCCTGAGAGGGCGGACCAGGGTACCAGGAGAGGCCCCCGGCGCAAGGCCGTCATACCCTCATTGTCCGATGACAACGAGGCAGATTCCTCTCGCGGAGGCGGGGGGGAACAAGAAGAAACTCCACCTCCCCGTATTGGGGGTAGAAAAAGAGGAAGGCCGCCCCGGTGGGGGAGACTGGGATGTCCAAGAAGGGAAAGGTGTCCCTTCTGGACTACTCCGCCACCGCTGCCGATAGCGAGGAGGGGTGGCTGCCCAGGAAGAAGCCCCTAGTGCGATCGTAAGTATCCGCACTCCATCATAATTTTGCTTCATAGTTTTGTTATAACGCCGAACTTGTATGCAGTCCGTCCAGAGTCCATCCCGAGGTGTCGTCTTCGGGCGGGTCCTTGAGTGAGTCAGCAATAAACTCACTTTCGACGGCCATTACTCCTCAGCCTGCCGATGACACGGAGGTGTTGTCCCAAAGGCTCCCAGAGCGGGGGGAGGTGGATCTGGAGGCGCCCCAAGGCGGCATTCCAAACGTCGGACACGCGGGGTTCAAGATCCCCGCGGATCATGTTGGTGAGATCCGTAGTAAGCCGGACTCTCAGCCGAACACCGTTTCGGAACCTCCTGTGGTTCCACACTCAGGCAGACAGCCCCTCATTAAGGAGGGCGAGCCGTCTGTGTCGAGGACTTCCGTTGCGCCCGAGGCGCCGGATTGTCTGTTGGAAGCGCTTCGCGGCGCTTCCGTAGATGAAGAGCACCATACTCTTATGAGTGCGGTGATTCAGAAGGTTTCGTCTGCCAAGAGCGGACTAACCGAAGCCTGCACCAGCCTCCTGACAGGCTTTGAGGTAAGTAATAAGAATGTGTGAAATTACCACCCGATAGGTAGTAGCCCTTGATACTCTGTTTGGTGTTCGGAAGGGAAAAACCAAACGGAGGGTCAATTATAATCAGCAGGAGTCTAACCAATAAGTTTAAATGTAAATAAGCAGGCTGTGCTGCTTGCCGCTGCAGTCCATACGGCCGAAATTGCCGGACTAAAACAATACCTGGAGCAGGCCCAAGGAGAGCTCGACCTCACGAGGAGGCAGCTGAAAGAGAGCAAAGGTGAATGATTCCCCTCTTTTGATATAATGAATGGTAGATAAAATTTGATTATGCTAACGATGAAGCGTCGTGATTTGGCAACAGAGGCCACCACCGAAGTGGCATCTCTCAAGAAAGCGTTGTCCGAGGCCGAACACAAGGCAGCCTTGTAACGCAAGGAGCACAAAAAGCAAGAAGCCCGAGTGGGCGAGGTACAAGAAGAGCTCCAGGAGCTCGGCAAAAGGGTCGAGTCCGTGGAGCATGAGCTTAAGGCGAAAGAGGCCGAGCATGCGAAGGCCTTTGTAGGTATAAAAGATGCCGAGGTCGAAGCCGAGAAGGCACAACAGGAAATCCAGGAGGACAAAAAGATAACGGCGGGTAAGAAATTATTTATGCAAAGCAAACATGTGGAGGAGGCGTTTCTTTTACTTACCCAAGTCTGGAGCTCTCCAGGGGCATTCGCAGATCTGCCATGCAGCGTATCAGATGCCGCGGAGTTCTACCGTGCCCAGGAGTGGAGCTCAACGGAGAAGCTGTTCTGGTCCCAGTATGCTGGGGCCGAACATTCAACGCCTCTGAGTGACCAACTGAAGCAGTTGGTCGAACTCCACAAGGCGGCCGAAGTGGCTATGAAGGATTTCATAGTCCGGATGTGGCCTAGTGAGCCCCTGCCCACCAGCTACTTCGGCCTGATCAAGCGGATGGTGAATGCCTTTCCGTGACTAGAAGTCATCAAGCGATCTGTTTGCATTGAGGGTGCCCGTCGGGCCTTTGCCCGTGCGAAGGTGCATTGGGGCAAGCTGGATGCGGAGGCGCTGGTGAAGGACGGGCCGCCAGAGGGCAAGCTGCATCGCATTCCGAAGAAGTATTATGATGGCGTTATGAAGGGCGCTTGCCTCGTGGCCAATGAATGTACCAAGGACATAATTTTTGAATGAATTCACTTCTGTCATGTTTGTAATTTAAAGATGAAGTTACTTGCACTATGTAGCGCTTTTGTTATTTAAAATATTACCTTCTGTGCAGCTGTTTATCAAATTCTGAAAGTAGGCCAGTCGTCGGCTTCCGCCCCCACGTAACCAGTACTGGGGTGTTCGTGAAAAACCCGGACGCTCTTTATCCAAATGTATGGTCCCTTAAGGAGGTGTCCAATGCAGCGAACAAGGCAATTGGACTATGCGGCTTTATAACCTTCCCTTAGCCATAGAAGTCTATAATTTTAAATTTCGGCGAAGCCCCTAGAATCCCGAAGGCCGAATTGGGGCGCTATATACGCCTAGATCGGACGAAGCCGAATTATCGCCTAAAGCGGAAAAAATCTTTATGGATTTTAAGACCTCTCGAACAGCGGCCAGCTCTCGCCACATCATGCCGGTCAGTTTTCGGATTTCTCTACTTAGGTGCTCGTCCAGAAGAACCGGGGCACAATTGCAGTAGTTCTCCCTGCGCTACCTTAGCCGATATAACGGAACGTAAGGCACCAAAACAAGGGAGCCGGGCTATGCCAACTGTTGACCCAAGACATGATTCAGAGCTGATGCATATAATGCTATAAGTTTGGGGTGCTGCACTGTTGAAAGTGTTCGGACTTGTCTTGCCGTATTATGGGGCGCCATAAGAAGCCCCTGGCAAACTGAACGTACCAAAGTGTACAGATGCAATATCAAATAGACATTTGTAAGAAAAAATGCTCAAATAAGAATAATAAGCTGACGCTATATATGATCTCCCATTGATGAATAATACATTTAGGCATATGTTTATAATGAATGCATTAAGTGGAGATTAATAGGATTATTTGACATATCCTATCCGGGGGGCAGCTACATACAGATAGATAAAGCAGGTATAATGATCGTAAATAGATTCCACCTGGGTATTTCCTTCTGTGCGCAAAGCCTGTTGCCTCCTTGGTTTTCTCTCCTATGTAAGTCCGACAATCCGGTTCTTCTGGAGAAGCTGCACTAAAGCAATGTCCTGAAAGGTAAAAGGAAAGCTTACGAAGGTGTGTGGTGATTATATAGCACTGTTGACTGAGCCACTGCTGCGCCTCCGCCTGTGCCCATGGTATTTTGAGTGCGTAATTGTGTACGCGTGGCACGAATGCTGCTTTGATGGGATTTGAGCGGAGGCTGGACTGCTAGTAATGCTCTTGGTGATCCTGGTGATCCTTGCTTGACGGTGCTTGAGGTTGTCGTCACCGGATTGGTGGTTTGCCGAAGGAGGCCGCATTGTACTTCTGCCGCCAGGGCTGCAGTATGCTCTTCTGTACTGAGAGAGCGGTCCATATTTCCGTTGACTGTTATGACCCCGCACGGGCCTGGCATCTTGAGCTTGAGGTATGCATAGTGTGGTACCGCATTGAATCTAGAAAATGCGGTTCGTCCAAGAAGTGCGTGGTAACCACTGCGGAAAGGGACGATATCGAAGATTAAATCTTCGCTTTGGAAGTTATCCGGAGATCCAAAGACCACTTCCAATGTTATAGAGCATGTACAACGGGCCTCTACTCCAGGAATGACACCTTTAAAGGTGGTTTTGGTGGGCTTGATCCTTGAAGGACCGATGCCCATTTTGCACACTGTGTCCTGGTAAAGCAGGTTCAGGCTGCCACCGCCATCCATAAGGACTCACGTGAGGTGGAATCCGTCGATGATTGGGTCTAAGACCAATGCGGCCGAGCCGCCGTGACGGATGCTAGTAGGATGATCCCTACGATCAAAGGTGATCAGACAAGCTGACCATGGGTTGAATTTGGGGATGACTGGCTCCATCGCATAGACGTCTCGTAGTGCTCGCTTTCGTTCCCGCTTGGGGATGTGAGTGGCATAGATCATGCTGACAGTT
>NC_041383.1:163823783-163900908 GCF_002162155.2 Triticum dicoccoides
CTTCTGTCCCCCGGTGTTCGGACGCTGGGGCTCCTCGTCATCATCGCTGTGCAGTCCCTTGTCCTTGTTTTCGGCATTTATTTTGCCGGCCTATTTAAATACCCAGCAGTCTCTATTGGTGTGGTTGGCTGGCTTGTCCGGGGTGCCATGAATTTGGCATGAGCGCTCCAGTATACGGTCTAGACTGGACGGTCCCTGATTGTTTCTTCTGAATGTCTTCTTCCGCTGACCGGATTTGGATCTGCTGAATCCAGCATTGACCGCCATATCTTCGGTGTTGTCGCCATTGTTCTGTCGCTTGTGTCTGTTGCACTGTAGCTTGCCATTATTGTCACGGACATCTGACGTGCCAGAATGTGGCGTAGTGCTATTGTGAGGCAACCAGCTGTCCTTGCCCGCACAAAAGCAGGTCATTAGTGTCGTGAGAGCTGCCATGGACTTGGGTTTCTCCTGGCCGAGGTGTCTGGCGAGCCACTCGTCACGGATATTATGCTTGAAGGCCGCCAGGGCTTCGGCGTCCGGACAGTCAACTATTTGGTTCTTTTTAGTTAGGAAGAAAGTCCAGAATTTCCTGGCTGATTCTCCGGGCTGTTGACTAATGTCGCTCAAGTCACCGGCGTCCGGAGGTCGCACATATGTGCCTTGGAAGTTGCCAAGAAATGTGTCTTCCAGGTTTTCCCAACTGCCAATGGAATTTGCGGGCAGGCTATTTAGCCAGTGCCGGCGGGTCCTTTGAGCTTAAGGGGAAGATACTTGATGGCATGTAGATTGTCTCCGCGGGCCATGTGGATGTGGAGAAGGAAATCTTCAATCCATACCGCTTGGTCTGTTGTGCCATCGTATGATTCGATGTTTACGTGTTTGAACCCTTCTGGGAATTCATGATCCGTCACTTCATCGGCGAAGCAGAGGGGGTGTGCGGCGCCTCTGTGCCGGGCTATGTCGCGACGCAGTCCGGCTACGTCTGACTGGTTATATTCGGCCCGGCCGGATTTGCTGTTAGTGTATCCGGTATGACGGTCATCGTCATGCGTTCGCGGCGCGCCCCCATGATCTGTAGATCGATCTTGGTTGTGCTGCGGTGTTATCCAGTCTATCGCACAGGTCCTGAGTATTGCCCCGAGCCATAGTCAACTGGCTCGGGGGTGCAGGCTGGTATTCGGGCTGATATGCCGTTTTATCCCGACCTTGAGGCGGCCGGTCAGCCATGTGCCGCTCGAGTCCATATTCCTCGGCTGCCAGGACTTCTGTCCATCTATCTGTGAACAGGTCTTGATCAGCTTGAAGCTTCTTCTGCTTCTTCTTTAGGCTTCTCGCAGTGACAATAAGCCGGCGCTTGAAGCGCTCCTGCTCTGTGAGGTCCTCGGGCACGCCGAACTCATCGTCGCCGAGGCTAATCTCGTCTTCGGAGGAAGACATGTAGTTGTCCTCCTCCGGATACCCCTCCGTCGCCTATTGGTCTGGGTTGTCCTGCCCATCTTCCTGCTCGGCCTGCTCGAAGGCGGGCTGATCGGGGTTGTATTCATCGTCGGCACCGTCCGTATTGTGTTCGTCTCCGGTGCCGGTATTGCCTTGGCGGGGCTTGGGGCGTCGCTGGCGACGCCCATGCTTTGCTTTCTTCGGAGTGTCCACCATATATATATCGTATGAAGAGGTGGCTGTCCACCGCCCTGTGAGCGGTGGCTCCTGTACGTCGCATGCATCGTCGTCCATACCGTCAATGTCTTCGGAGTGGAAGTCAAGCACGTCGGTTAAATCATCAACCGTGGCAATGAAGTGAGTGGTGGGTGCGCAGCAAATTCCTTCGTCACCTGCTTCCCACTCAAGCCGGACATAGTTCGGCCAAGAGCCTCCTAACAAACAGAGAGGCTTTAATGAGTTCAGCATGTCGCCAAAGGGCGAGTGCTGAAAGATGTCAGCAGCGGTTAACTCCATTATCGGAGCCCAACCTGGATCGAGGGTGTGCGGATCGGAACTAACAACCGGATACGAGTCCGCAGGCCCAGGATTACAAGCCTCCACAGAGGTGAGACCTGTGTTCGGCTCCACCACCGATGAGTATGCGACCTACGGGGTGGGGTCTAACCCTCCGTCCTTGGGCAACGCAACCTGTTCCGGATTTAGAACCGGGGCTATTATAGAGATGATGTTCCCAGCATTGTCCGACAGCAGGTCTAGGTCGTGCTCGTCATGACTGTCCGGCGCTCCTGGCACAAGGCCGAATCCGTCGAAGATCAAATCTCCGTGAATATCCGCTGTGTAGTTCAAGTTTCCGAACCTGATCTTGTGGCCAGGGGCGTAGCTATCGATCTGCTCCAGATGACCAAGAGAATTGGCCCGGAGTGCGAAGCCGCCGAACACAAAGATCTGTCCGGGGAGAAAAGTCTCGCCCTGGACCGTGTTATTAGCGATTGAAGATGCCATCAAGCCTCGAAGCGACAACACAGAGGAACTACCAATGAAAGCGCCAATGTCGGTGTCAAAACCGGCGAATCTTGGGTAGGGGGTCCCGATTAGTGCGTCTTAGGCTGATGGTAACAGGAAGCAAGGGACACAATGTTTACCCAGGTTCGGGCCCTCTCGATGGAGGTAAAACCCTACTTCCTGCTTGATTAATATTGAAGATATGAGTAGTACAAGAGTAGATCTACCTCGAGAACGTAGAGGCGAAACCCTAAGAGCTAGCCTATGATGGTAAGATTGTAATTGTGAACGGCCTTCTAAGGACCATCCTCTCCGGTTTATATAGACACCGGAGAGGGCTAGGGTTTACATGGAGTCGGTTACAAGGAAGGAAATATAATATCCGGTTCGCCAAGCTTGTCTTCCACACAAAGGAGAGTCCCATCCGGACACGGGCCAAAGTCTTGAGTCTTGTATCTTCACGCTTCAATAGTCTGGACGATGTATATAGTCCGGCTGTCTGGATAACCCCTAATCTAGGACTCCCTCAATGACCTCCACGCCATCAAATACCTTCCCCTCAAGTTGAAAGGGCTAGCTTGGCACTGGTTGAAAAGCCTCCCCGAAAATTCAATCGGAAGCTGGGAGGAACTTGAGGACACTTTCAGGGCCAATTTTCAAGGGACCTATGTCCGACCTCCGGACGCAGATGATTTATGTCACATAATACAATAGCCTGGAGAGTCAGCCCGCAAGCTTTGGAACAAATTTCTCACTAAGAAGAATCAAATTGCCGACTATCTGGATGTCGAAGCCCTAGCGGCCTTTAAGCACAATATCCGGGACGAGTGGATGGCCAGACACCTCGGCCAAGAAAAGCCAAAGACGATGGTGGCCTTAACAAGCCTTATGACCCGCTTTTGCGCAGGCGAGGATAGCTGGTTGGCCCGTAGAGGCACCAGTGACCCAGGTACATCCGAAATTCGAGATGGCAACGGGAAGCCACGACGCAATAAGAACAAGCGTCGGAACAATGAAGAAAGTCCGGAGAACACGACGGTCAACGCCAGATTCAGGGGATCTCAACCCGGTCAAAGAAAGAAGCCATTTAAGGGCAGCAAACAAGGACCGTTCGGCCTAAATAAAGTCTTGGACAGATTGTGCCAAATCCATGGCACCCCCAACAAAACCTGCAAATCACACTCACAAAGAATGTTGGGTCTTCAAGCTGGCCGGCAAGTTAAATGCCGAACACAAGGGAAGGGAAACGCCAAGCGAAGAGGAGGATGAGCATCGCCAGCCGAACACAGGGGGGCAGAAAAAATTCCCACCAGAAGTCAAAACAGTAAACATGGTCCACGCAACTCACATATAGTCCGTTGCCCCCAAATTAAACACCTCGTCGGCCTGCCCGATCACCTTTGATCACAGGACCACCGGGCCAGTGTCTGGCACGGAGGATCAGCTGCCTTGGTGTTCGACCCAATAATTGACGGATACCATCTCACTCGAGTCCTAATGGACGACGACAGTAGTCTTAATCTGATATATCAGGACACTGTCCGCAAGATGGGGATAGAGCCATCCAGAATAAGCCAAAGTAACACCACCTTTAAAGGAGTGATACCAGGCATCGAGGCCCGCTGCTGCGGCTCCCTCGTATTAGAGGTGACATTCGGTTCTCCCGACAACTTCAGAAGTGTGGAACTACTCTTCGACATCGCTCCCTTCAGCAGCGGTTATCATGCATTACTCGGAAGAACGACCTTCGCTTGCCTTCACGCAGTACCGAACTACGCCTGCCTTAAACTTAAGATGCCCGGTCCACGTGGCGTCATAACTGTTAGCGGAAACACAGAGCAATATGCGGTGGCTCTTGTAGCCGGACACTAAGCAGCCTCTCCCATCAGAACGCATGATCGGTCGTTAAGACCACAGACACGGTTAGACGAGTCTAGTGCACCACCGTCAACAACAGCTCGAACAAACCTGAGCTGGTAGCCATACATATATCCCCATAAATGGTACCGGGGGCTGCAAACATGTAATAAAGCCCACAATCCGGCTTGCCTCATTAATAGGACAATATCTCATATTTCTAACATCCATTGAGAATAATCAACTTCCCGCATGCTTACTCTTTTACATGAGTTTTCCTTTTTACAAACACTATTCGTGCGACACCCTTCCAGGATACGGCACAACGGAGGCAAAGGCACAGACGTGCAGCAGGGCCCCGCTCAAAGGTTTCTCTTTAGATTAAGCCCCTGTGTAAACCTTCTTTACTGTCTTTTGTTTCTTGACATCCCGTGGGTATTTAATACACCCACAGGGGATACTGGCGTTATAGGCATTTCTCCTCGACAGATCAATGCACGTACCTGGAAATACAGGGTTCATAATCAAGGCCGTTTCTCAGCCCAGTATATGTTATAAAGTCCGAATACTTTCGGGAGTGTTCGGCGTCGCGAGTTTGGCCTTATATGCATCACCTCCGAATCATGTCTTTGGTCAAATGTTGGGTTTGCCCAGCTCCTGGGTTTGCTGCCTTACGTTCCGTTCTATCGGCTAAGGCAGCCAGAGGAGAACTACTGCGATTGTGCCCTGGTTATTCCAGATGAGCACCTCAGTAGAAAAGCCCAAAACTGACTGTCATGATATAGCGAGAGACTGGTCAACCACTCGAGGACTACCTTGGAGTATTCGGAGATTGTAACACTCCAAAATTTTTGATTTAGTTTTTATCAAATTCTTTAATAAATTGGAAGGAGGTTATTTAATTTTTTTCTAAAAGACTCTCCTTCTCAAAAAAATTCTTTTATGACAAGTATTTTTTTTGTGGGTTCTTCCCAACCTTGATTATGGTCTTGAAGATTTTTCATCTTGTGTTGGATCAACAAAAATAATTTTGGAAGGTTTTTACTTTTCCTTTTTATTAAAAAGTATTCCTATAATTTCTTTTGGATTTATCCCTCTCCAAGCAAAGATCACTCTCTTGCCATGACCTATGTAGAAATATTTTCTTCCAAAACCCTCATCCCTACTTTGGGTCGAGCCAAGCATCCAATTCCAGCAAGTTTCAACCTCTTTTAATTTTATCCTATTTATTTTTACCTCAACTCTTTTTCTGTAATTTATTTTGGACTCTTGGGATTTACAAAGGAAGTGCCAGATTCCTTGAGCTTTTAAACCCCAAGCAAATTACCCTAGCTACTCCTTGGTACCCTCAACCTAGATCCATCAAGACCTGCTGGTCCACAGTTCAAAATTTTCAAAATTTGCTTGCTGCAAGTTTGAACCAGATTTGCCATTTTTGGGGTAATTCATTCTTTTTCTCTTCCAAAAATTCTGAGATAATTCAGGCAGTCTCCAGATGCATCAAGAGGTCACCTCACCAAGTCCCACCTCAAGAAAAAATTTCCACATGCCTAAATCATTTCGTCGAATAGCTGGTGTGCACTGTTTCTCTTGAAATTCTGAAATTCAGTGTTTCAGTTCAGAGACAGTGTCGTTTTCATCAGTTGGCATCGTCAATCTCGCTAGTGCTCTCGCTGGCTCGTTGCTCACAGCTCCTCCTTCTTATCCAGTGCGCCGCATGGTTGTTTGGCTGGTCGCGGGCATCGGTGGCGACGTGTCGCATCAGCTCCGGCGTCTTTCGCGGTGGCAGAACCGCCTGTGGTGGCCAACAGGGGCCAGCCCTGCCAAACGGTGCCATCCAGCACCGCCCGCACCACCAGGAGCCTCCGCGTGGCCATCCCCTTCTCTGTGCACGCTGCAGAACCGTCGCCATGGCCTGAGAGGCGCATAGCACGCTTTCTGCCGCCGACGAGCCCGTGAGGCCGTTCGGTCGAAGGCTTGGAGTATCGCCCAAGTTGTACCAGGATTAGCTATTGAATGGAGCCAGTGGACCAATCCGAAGATGCCCAGTCACCTATGTCGGCATTCTGGGAACGAGGGTCCCCAGACTTGCCTGCCTGCGGCCTGCGACGTGGCTCAAGGGGCGGCCCAGCATGGGCCATCTTCATCAGCACGAGCTCAAGACCCTCGCGAGGGGCCAAGCCTTGCGGGGTGGATGATAGGAAGCTTCCTCAGGCACGGCCTCGTCAGGCTGGCTCGCGAGGAGGTGGAGAGATCAAGGTGGGGTACCTCACGAGGTGCCCATGACGCAAGCCATGACGACCAAGGGCGCCAGGCGGGCGCCAGCCCGCGCAGTGTACTTCTTTCCTTTTTGGTGCAAAGGGAGCAAGTGCAGGTGAGAGCATCAAGCAAAGGCATCCGTTTTGGTGCAACAAGACCAAGACCGTCGCAACGGCAGGAAGGAGTTCATTGTGGAGCCCAAGATGGCATCACAATCAGAGCCTTTGATAGGCGAGGACCAGCTTTAGTCAGGATAAGTGTAATGGATGTTCCTCTTCAAAATGGCCAATTGTTGGCGCCCTTCCCGCTCAATATTTGGAAAGAGGCCCAGGGCCTTTGCCTATAAATAGGACTAGCCACCCACAAGGTAGAGGCATCGGATCATCATCTGGAAGCCAGTAGAAAGGGCGACTGAACTCCCCCTAGCAGTTCATTGCACCAGCCAAGAACAGACCCTCGTGAGGCTGTTCTTCCTTGTATTGTTCCTCATTAGCCCAAGATGCAATCCACCACGCCACAAACTAGAGTAGGGTATGACACCACAATGGTGGCCCAAACTAGTATAAACCCCGTGTCTCTTGTATTGATCCTTTCATAGCTTAGATCCTACCGAGGCGGCGAGGTGCAGGTAGGTAGAGGGCGAGATCTCCGTGCGCACCCCAATGTTCGAACCTGGAGGGTCTGCCGGAACCCGAAATCCGACATTTGGCGCGCTAGGTGGGGGTGCGCCAGAATCCACCTTATGCCGCTTCGCGTCCCATCGCATCGTCATCATCATGTCCGGCAACCAGGCAGACAACCCTAATCCCTGGCCGGCCTGGCCCGCCCATGCAGAGCCGCTCGCACCGGGCAACCCCATGCCCCAGGCAGCTCGCGGTCCGCAGGGCGCTGCGGGCCGCGGGCGGCGCGGACAGGCAACGACAGCTCTCATGATGCGTCAGGCGCGGTTGGCGGTGAGGGCCTCCCACCAGCTGCGGCCACGGCGCCGTACACCCGACGGGAGCAGGCGAACTCGAGGGCCGCCCTTACGGTGGCCCGAGAGCTACTGCAATGCAGGCTACTGGATGGCGGCCGCGACGTCCTGCTAGAGCGGGTGGCAGAGCTCCTGGGCTTCGTCGCCTCGGGGGCTCCCCCCTTCTGCACCCAACTCCCACCTCAGGTCCAGGGTGGCCCGCACGGAGGCTCCATGCACGCCCGTGCTGCCCCAAGCGGACTCCAAGGCCACCCCAACGCCGGCCAGGCCGTCAGCACCGGGCCAGCAGCGGTGCTGCCCCCTCAAGCAGCACTGCATGGCACGCAGGGCGCTACAGCGCGACCTTCGGGATGGCGCCCCCAGAAGAGTACGTGCCCCATATGATGGACCAAGGGCGCGCGCATGAGGACGAACAAGGCTCACTCCTCGGCCCAGGCTGGGGGGACGAGGCACCAGAAGCTGAGCTCTTCGAGGAGCCCCGTGAACGCCCCGTCGGCTACGCTGGAAGCAACGATTATCAGGTAGCACTAATTCCTCAGGAGCAGGCATACGCCAACCATGGATCGCAGGAGGTACAGGTCGCCACAGCGGGCGGCTGCCCCACTCCCGCAGCTTCCTACCCCTCAGGAGGAGGGTGCCGGGGGCTGCAGGAGAGGGGCCAAGATCCGGCATCACCACCGCGGCGTTCGGAGCAAGGCGTCCTCAGGAGGTAGGCCCTCTGCTGGGGAGGTGCCTCAGGGCCAACCCCTGGCAGAGGACCTGTGGTCGTCGGGGGAAACGCTGGCGACCGCTCTACCCCATCGGCGGCATCCTGGTTTCCGGTTGTCGTCGGTGGCACTTGAGTGTGGCGCAAGGCAGGGCCCTCGTCTGGCGATATGAAGCAAGGCCGGTACCTGTGAAGAAGGCCTAGTTCCTGTGCAGCTCGCCGCCCCGTGACACTCTCACGTAATAACGAGTGCGGCTGTAGACGCCCCAGAGTCTCAGGGGTGCCGGCCTCAGGCCCTGGGGCTCCCTCCCACGCCCAGTGGCAGCATTTAGCTCCGCGCTAGTGAGAAGACGTCCAAGACTAGACTAGGTGCCGGACACGGCCTTTTTCTGCTTTCATTGCTTTTCCCCTTGGCTGTCGTTTTCCCCCGTTGGATTTAAGTTGGATTTGAGCTCGAAGATTTGCGTGTGTTTGGGGAAGGGGTGTTTAGTCTCGTTCGAGCAATCTCTCGCGTTCTGGTTACCACTTCACCTCAGCTGCCTCCCCTCGTGAGCCCCTCGCGAGCCGGGCCAGGCCTAGCTTGCGTGCAGCCCAGACTGCCGTCGTCACACCATCTCAGGAGGTTTTCATTACAGGTCCGATGGGCTCATTCAAGAGATGCTCCAGACACCACAGCCCTCCGCAGGCTAACTCGAGGCCCTAGCGGGTCGAAGGTAAACAAGCCCGCCAGCTCGTCGCAAAGTCAGCCGCTTGGCGCAGGCGTACGGGTGATATCGCATCTACTAATACGCTGAATGCGAGTTTTTACATGAGGGGCTCCCCCTCCCAAAATGCTCTTACAACCTTCAGGGCAAGGCCCGAACTCTATCTACGCAGGGTAAGGAAGTAGGAACAACACGAGGACAGTCGAATAAATCCCCCAATGCATCCTCAGGGGCACCACCTGAATCGTTGCTGGCCTTGCCATCGCCCTCCGTGTCGCCATCAGCGGCGTCAGTGCCGTTCACCACGTCGCCTTCATCAGCAGCCATGACTGCGTCGTTGTTATCAGAAGCGAAGGCCCTGACAAGGGCATCCACGTTGTCTTCCACCCAGCGCACCAGGTCGCCCCGGACGGCCTGGGGTACTGGGGGATGGCGGCGTCAAATTCGAAGTTGGGGTCCATGTTTTGAAGGTGGCTGAAGACACGAGAGAAGGCGCGCCCGAGCAGGGCGCGGCTCCTCTCCTCCACCAGCCTGTTGGCTCCAACCGACCACGCCTCCAGCTGCGTCACCACGTCGGTGAAGAACTGAAGATTGCCAGCATAGTTAACTGCGTGGGGCTCGTCAACAGCCGCCTCGCAGATGTTACCCAAGGCTGTGTTGGCTCTTTCCCGGAGAGTGGTGAGTATGGGGCCGTGCTCGTGCTCTAGAAGCCGCCGCTGGCGTATCTCGTCCTCGTTCTACCGCGCAACGGCCTCAGCTTCGTCCACCCGCTGGCGTAGAAGAAGCACCTCAGTGCAGGAGGTAGTCCGCTCCTCCTGCGCCACGCCGAGGGCGGCCTGGGAAGCATCGTCCCGCCGTGTCACTTCCTCCAGCTTGGCCCTTAGGGCGGCGGTCCTGCTTTCAGCCTCGACCCGGATCAACCCCAACCTCTCCTCGAACTCGCGCTCAAGGTTCAAGCGGGCCGCCACCACCCCGCGTTCAACCTCTACCAGGACTCGGGCCTCGTGCGCAGCAACATCATCCTCCACCTGTGTCACCAAGCGCTCTCTCGTCTCCAGACGTTTGAGATCGCGTCCGTGCTCAGCAGCTTCCAGCGTCAGTGCCTCCTCACACCTCAGGAGCTCTGCCTGGTCGACCGAAGCCACCTTCATCGACGCAAGGGCCGCCTCACGCAGCTCCACCTGCTGCTCCAAGGAGTGGCACCGGGCCTGGAGTTCCCGCGCCCGCTCCTCCGCCGCCTCACGCCGCCGGTCAGCCTCTCGGGCCTCCTCGACGGCCCGAGAACGGGCCTCCCGAGAGGCCGCCAGCAACGCCTCGGCCTCCTCATTGTCGAGGTCACGCTGGTGGCGCGCAAGGGCAACAACCGCCTTCAGCTTGCGCCTCTCTTCAGCCAAGCGCATGCCCTCAGCCTCGAAGCACGCGTCTTCATCAGAAAGCTCTTCACCAAGCCAGCTCACCGCGTCAGCGGCCCTCCGGAGAAACTCTTGGCGAAGAGCACGACGCCCCCGAGCACGCTCGAGCATGTCTTCTGCGTCGCCATCTGCCCCAAGTAAGCGTGGGGTGCCACGAATCAGCACTCCCCCTCTGGGCAGGGGGCTGGCGGCTGGCGCCCTCGCGATGGCCGGGCACGCCTCGCTAGAAGCCCGGCCAGGATCCAGCCCATCCCAAAATGAAGAGCGCAGCGCCGACCTCAGCCGATCGCCATCCACGACCAGACGCGAAGCCCAAGGCAGGCTGGCTACGCCCCGAGAAGGCTCGCGAAGGAGGGTCGCGAGGCGCGCAGAGCCGTGATGCACCACAGGATGGCTCACCTCTCCAACCGGCCTCACCGCAAGGGCTTTGCTTGAGCTCGGAGCACTCGAAGACGGTGGAGGGGGCAGAGCCTGGGGGGATGGCTCCTCAGCCATCTCCGTGAGCTCGGCAGGAAGGGCCCTGTAGAGCAAGGATCAACCAAAGCAATGGGAGGATCAGGAGCTAGGAAAGGGGAAGGCTTACTCATCAATGGCGAAATACTTCTGGCGCTTCAGCAGGCGGCAAGGATAATCGTCACCCAAGGCCTCCCTTCTCTTCCGTAGGGCCTCGAAGTCCACACAGAAGCGACCCAGGAGTTGAGCGCAGGGGTCAGCTTGCGACAAGGAAGAAGCGTCAAGATGCCCAGGGTCCGGGGCGTCGTCCTGATGCACGCCACCGGTCGCCTCACCAAGAAGGGTAGTTGGGGCCCCAGGGGCCTCAACCACAGGTACCGCGGGCAGCGGCTCAACGCCTTCAGCCGTAGCAGTACGGGCCTCAGGAGCTGCCCCCTCAGGAGTGCTGCCTGGCATTGTTACCCCGGCAGGGGCCCCCTCAGCCTCCAGCGGCCCATGCCTCCCTGCTCCACCACTCGAGGAAGGACCGCCATGTGCGACTGGAAGGGCAGTCACCATGCCTGGGTTCTCGCGAGGCCCCGTGAGGCCAGCGGGGCGCAGCCCCCATTCGTCGAAGCCAGGCATCTGATTCACAAAGTCGCCCCTGTTCGAGCAAAGGTACAGCAAGGCCCCCTCTCGCCGGACGCTGCCGGGGGAGGGGTCCCCCGTCAAGATCAAGAGCACCTTCCTCAGCGCTCCGGGCGTCAGGTCCTCCTCCTGGAGCCTCATGCGATCTTCACGCTCGCTGAAGGCCCACATCCGGCGGGAGTGGCGCTGGAGAGGAGCAATGCGGCGTAGCAAGAACTCCTTCACCACCATGGGCGCCTTCACGCCGAGCTCCCTCAAGAACGCGAAGCGACGCCAGACAAAGATGAGCTGGGGGCTCGTGAGCGTCTCCTGGCCCCAACCTGAATTAGGGACAGCGCGCGACGTTGGCTCCGAAAGCAGGGTGCTGGGCGCCACTACATCCACGTACAGCCACTGCTCGCGGAACCCAGGCGCGGACAGAGGAACGACTATGTGCAACCATGGGTTTGCCTAGCTGGGCGCAAGATAAGGAGGATTGGGGGAACAGGGCCGCCCACGTCCAATCAACCGCCACGCGGCGCCTGAGGCCGCAGGCTGGTAGGGCCCGCGGCGCTTCGCACTTACCCCTTCGCTTCTTTGCTCAGCCATGTCCGGGCGCTCCTTGGGCCCGGGGGCTACTGCCGGTGTTCTGGGAATGGGGGTCCCTACACTTGCCTGCCTGCGGCCTGCGGCGTGGCTCAAGGGGCAGCCCAACATGGCCCATCTTCATCAGCACGAGCTCAAGACCCTTGCGAGGGGCCAAGCCTCGTGGGGTGGATGACAGGAAGCTTCCTCAGGCACAGCCTCGTTAGGCTGGCTCGCGAGCAGGCGGAGAGATCAAGGCGGGGTACCTCACGAGGTGCCCATGACACAAGCCATGATGACCAAGGGCGCCAGGTGGGTGCCAGCCTGCGCAGTATCCTTCTTTCCTCTTTGGTGCAAAGGGAGCAAGCGCAGGTGAGAGCATCAAGCAAAGGCATCCATTTTGGTGCAACAAGACCAAGACCGTCGCAATGGCAGGAAGGAGGTCATTGTGGAGCCCAAGCTGGCGTCACCACCAGAGCCTTTGACAGGCGAGGACTAGCTTTAGTCAGGATAAGTGTACTGGATGTTCCCCTTCAAAATGGCCAATTGTTGGCGCCCTTCCCGCTCAATATTTGGGAAGACGGCCAGGGCCTTTGGCTATAAATAGGACTAGCCACCCACACGGTAGAGGCATCGGATCATCATCTAGAAGCCAGTAGAAAGGGCGACTGAACTCCACCTAGCAGGTCATCGCACCAGCCAAGAACAGACCCTCGCGAGGCTGTTCTTCCTTGAATTGTTCATCATCAGCCCAAGAGGCAATCCACCACGCCACAAACTAGAGTAGGGTATTACACCACAATGGTGGCCCGAACTAGTATAAACCCTGTGTCTCTTGTATTTCTCCTTTCATAGCTTAGATCCTAGCGAGGCGGCGAGGTGCAGGTAGGTAGAGGGCGAGATCTCCGCGTGCACCCCAGTGTTCGAACCTAGAGGGTCTGCCGGAACCCAAAATCCGACAACCTAAACCTCCATCCTGACCACTGCATCGCCGTAATCGCTCGCTGGAGTGATCCCGTTCTCGGCAACCGCCTCGGGTCGGCTATAAATGGAGGCACCGAGCTCGCTTTCGACCCAGCACCACTCCTCCACCTCACCAGAACCACACCCTGCCGCTAGGAGGACCTCGTGGAGGCCTTCTTCCCCAACTCCGGCCGCCCCGATCCACTTCGGGCTCCGGCAAGATTCTCACTGGTGAGAGCACCCCCACTTCCCAATCTATGCCAGTAGACTCCTAGTGCACCCACTCTTCTGACCCGAGCCCCAATTTGGCGTCTGCAGCCCTCCTCGGTGAGATCCAACACCGCCCGAACCACCGTCCGCCGGAGTGGAGGCCGCCGTCGATGTTGTGCCCGACGACGACCAACTCCACCACCGCAGACGCGGAAGAGCTCCGTGAGTCCGTAGGTACTTTCCGTTTCTCCTACCCCGCCGTGGATCGACGTCGGCGAACACCGCGATCCTCGGGCGCCGGTGTGCTCTGTTCAAATGTTTAAACCTGACTGGTGGGACCCCCTCGTCAGCTCTCCTCTTTTATTCGAAACATTTTCTGAAAGCGCCTTTGGGAAAAGTACATTTTCTGTTTTTTAGACTAGCCCCTGGATAGTTATCTATTTAAAACAAATTAGTCCCTGGACTAAAACCTTTATAACTCTTGAACAAAAGATGATTTTGAATTGATTCTTTTTCTGTCATCTTTGTCTTTCCATCTAGTTTTATATCATATTTATTTGAAAAAAAATTGGCACAATTTTTATGGGGGCACAGTATTTACGTCAGTATCCAATTTCTTCTATAAAGTAGATACCGAAGGAGGTGACAGAGCCGCAAACTTCACCGAGCTAGACTCCGACTACTCCGAACCAGGCAAGCATGTTTGAAACTTTGATATGATGAGTGTTTTTCATGATTGCTTGAGTGCTTTTCTCATGACATGTTTATATAAGCATTTGTGAATGTTATATTTCATGCAAAGCAAGCTGCAAGTGAGCTTCAAAATTTGACGTGTTCATATGATGGTGAGATAACCTGATCATGTGGTGGCATGATAGGTTGCAAGCTGGTATTGTTGAAGCATGCCAGTTTTATGTCAACCGTTTAACTCCAGTATTAATGTGGACCAATTCTTGTTCCCGTTCGTCCCCTTTTCGTGCCGCCACATGTCTTCTGCAAAGAATGCGGTTTAGTCAGTTGCAAACCTCTTTCCTTGTACACACCAAATAGAGGGGCCGTGATGAGGGTTCCATGGCCCTGGATTAAAGCCCGTCATCCGGTCAGGGGGCATGGGTGTTTCCGGTTGGGACCGAGAGGGGGGCACCCCTTAGAACACGCAATATAAATTTGATCCCATGCTATTCGAGGTTGTAGCCTCCCCGTCTTAGAGTTTTTCTTGAACGTTGCCTAGCGTGATTCCTGGCAGCGGAATGTGGAATGGGTGTGTACTGGTTAGATGTGTTTCTCCTAAAATACCATAAATGGCACTAGTCCTTTGTCACTACTGAAATCTGTTGGCTGTGGTTAAAGAGTACAAACTCTGCAGAGTCAAAACCATTCGAGTAACCATGTCCATGGTCAAGGACTTGGATCAACATATTAGTGTCAATCTTAGTGTCAGTATCAGTGATAGTATCCGGAGAATAAGCATGAAATTGAAAGTGGTAAACCCGGCTGAATGTTATTCATGTGGATGGACTAACCAGTTTATTATCATGTACCGAGTATTCCGTGGAATGATGTTACCTTCATGAGCTACTTGAATTCGAATGATGAGATATAAGCCCTTTATGTGATGTCGCTCAGACGTCCGACTGTGGCATTCTTGTTATTTACTTTTGATATAAGCCCTTTATGTGATGTCGCTCAGACGTCCGACTGTGGCATTCTTGTTATTTACTTTTGATATAAGCCCTTTATGTGATGTCGCTCAGACGTCCGAATGTGGCATCCTTGTTATTTACTTTCATTATAAGCCCTTTTAGAGATGTCGCTTAGACGTCCGACAGTTGCACGTACTGTCATTTACGTTTTAATATAAGCCCTTTATGTGGTGTCGCCCTGACAGCCGACTGCGGCATGTTAATTTTTCTTGTATTTCGAGGCGTCGCTTCAGACACCCGATCGGTCTTCAGTTATTTTATTGGGATTTCGGGAGGACTACCACCTGACTTCCTTTTTATTTAACATGCAGTGCAAATTTACTGTCTGAGTGCGCATTACTAGTCTGCTCATGTGCATCATGTTGCATTTGTTATATCTTATTTCCAAATTGTCTTGGAAGTACATTCAAAGTACTCACCTGGCTTGTTGATTTGGCCAGATGTTGACGAAAGCGATCTTATGGATGAAGAGTACGATAGCGAGTCCGACGCCTAGAGGAGTCCCAGTCAGTGACGTGCGACCCCGGAGTTGGTCACTTGTATTATATACGCTTCCACTACCCTAATAAAATCATCGAGCCTCACTCCGACACTTGATGAGCTGTAAGATTTTGGAGTCATGTCGCCCACCTCACTTTGACATATCCACCACCACTTTTATTACGATTCAGTAGTTATGCCATCATACCCTTTGTGTCATATCCGCCTTTATGTATAATATCGGCGTGCTTGTAATAAATTGTTGAGCAGCCTCAGCTCAACCCTATTTAATATTTAGTACTTCTGGATTTCTGTATGAAGGATTTGTCTACCAGTAAGAAGGATTTTCCTATGCTGGTCTGATAAAATTGTCGATTTTTCAATAAATATTTTATTGAAAAACCGGTCCTGACAACCTTGGTATCAGGGCCAGGCTGACTGTAGGAAGCCACTAGGTGCGATCGCTAATCGGTTATTAGCGTAATAAGTGCTATTTTAACTTTTTGCAAATGTAACAATTTTCTGTTAGTCATCATAAATTTATGATTTGACTATTCAGAATATTTGTCTACCTTTGCAAATGCCTGGCAGCGACTGTGAGTCGTAGGTGTTCGCCAATGTACCTGAAGGGTTTATCAAGCTTCTCGTCTCCATCACCAAAGTCGCGATCAGGCCATCGGCTCGTCCGGAGTTCACAATCTACCAGCACAAGATCAGCGACAACGTGTCCATGCACCAGGCCGCGGTGCAATTCAAGGGAGGACGTTTGGAGTCACGCTGCTTCCGATTGTGGGAAGGGCCATGCCTACGGAGAGGCATGCCATGCAGATGGCTGCCCGTGAGGCGATAGCTCGTCTCCGGGATGCCCTCCCTTCAATGAAGGCTCGTCGCTACCGCTACCTCCCATGCCACGTATCATACACATGTCACTATGCGTTCACTTGCGCTGGGGGGGAGAGAGATGAGGCTATTTAGATGTTGGTTGAATATCTCAAAGCTCTTGAGGCAGCCTTTGATAACCTCGTGGACGACTTTGTGGTTGCTCGTATGGACTTAGTTCAGGGCTGTTCCGCCAATAGGAGGGAGCTCCTCCATACAGCACCATCACTGACTTACGTCTCATCCTCAGCATCCTATACACCTGCCATCTTTGCCAATGCTTGCTGCCTGCCTACCACTGAAGAGTTTGACCAAATCATTGCTCCTACTCCAGTCAATGCTGCACCACCTACCGCGCCCGCACTAGCTCCTCAACCCAGTACATTGCGCTTGGAGCCTATTAGTGAGGAGGAGGTTGAGTCTCCAGCATCACTGGATCTTACCCTTGGCGGGCCGAGGGAAGTTCTTACCATCTCTGACTGAGTGCACCTAGCAGCCGTGCGATGTACCAGCTTGTATGATATGTTTATATGTATATAGGTTTGGTGAGAATTAGTTTGTGTGTGCATCATGTAGGAACTCGGAGAAGTGCACTAGCCTAAATAACATGTCAGGAACGTGTACGCACATCCTGAGTGATGTATTGTGTAATTACGGCTTGCGTGTAAGATATGTACTAAGCGGTCCTTCTCCATGCGTAATCAAGTATTTTCTTGAAAAAATTTGGAGTTTCGCCTTTGAAATATTATTTAATTTTTCCACTCGGTTTTTCTCATGAGTTCTGCAAAAATACCCCACAGTGGAAAATGCCTCGTCCCTGGACTCGTTCCATGCCAAGTCCGCCGGAAGAAAATTACGGTACCCAGACAAGTAACAATTTCACACAGGGGCAGTCAAGTCAGCAAGGCAGTGACGCAACATTTTCTCAAGTATGCCGCCTTTATGAGCAAAGCCAGCAGCAACATCAAGAAATGATGAACCATGTTATCAATATGGGAAATCACCGTGAACCATATCATCAGCATTCCAAATTGTCCGAACTACAAAAGACACGTCCTCCAACATTCTCTCACACTGATAGACCACTTGAGGCCGATGATTGGCTTCGAGACATTGAAAGAAGTTAATTATTGCACAATGTTCGGACCGTGAGAAGGTACTTTATGCACCTCACTACCTCACTGGAGCAGCTGCATCATGGTGGGAAAATTTCCTACACATGCACCCCAATGAAAATAACATCACCTGGGAAGAATTTAAAGAAGGTTTTCGTGGGGCGCACATTCCCAGAAGCATTATGAGAATCAAGAAAAGGGAGTTTGATGAACTCAAGTAGAGAAGCATGACAGTGACTGAGTACAATAGTCAGTTTACTCAATTATCTCGTTATGCCAATGAAGAGCATATGACTGAAAATAAAAAGATGGAAGAATTTCTGGATGGTCTGGTATGCCAGCTGGTCGTACACACCTTTCCGGATTTCAAAACACTTGTGTACAAGGTTATTACATTTGAAAATGAGCGCCGCAGCTTGGAGGATTTTTGCAAGCGCAAAAGGGACAAGACTACTCATGCTCGCAACAACCGGAACAAGACTGATTTTCAGAAAATTGGAGCGAAAAAATCCACAACCATTGTTCTACACCCAAACAAAAAATTTCATGCAAGAGACAAGGATTCATCATATCACCCAAGTGTTACTTGCTACGCTTGTGGAGAGGAAGGACACTATGCCAAACAGTGCTCAAAGCCAAGAAACTCGGCCCCCAAGCCGAACAACAGTAGAAATAATTCAACACCCAAGCGTAACAACTTCAACCCCAATAACAATCACAAGAAGGATCACTTGAACCATGTGACCAAGGAGGAAGCACAGAATGCCCCGGATATCGTACTCGGTATGTTCCCTCTCAACACAATACCTGCCACGGTTTTGTTTGATTCTGGAGCTTCTCACTCGTTCATTTCAAAGAAATTTGCTTTGCAACATGATTTTCGATGCTTCCCTTGGAAAAATCCATGACCATCAAGTCCCCCGGGATTAAGCAAATCACTCAGAGTTACTGCCAAGGTGTGGTTATTGAGATTGAGGACTAAAGTTTCAGGCAAACCTCATTGTATTGGAAAATAAGGGACTGGATGTTATCCTAGGAATGGACTGGTTAACCACCAACAAGGGATTTATCAACTGCTTCAATCAGACTATAATTCTTACTCATCATCACAGGAAGATGATAAAAGTTGCAGCCCAAGAAAGACCAATATCACGGCAACCAAGGTTGAACAAGGTGGACATTTCAGAGTTAAGAAAAGTTCCATTGGTGTGTGAGTTCCCTGACGTGTTTCCCGAAGAACTACCAGGCATGCCACCAGACCGGGAAATAGAGTTCATCATTGAAGTAGCACCTGGAACCACCCCCATTTACAAGAAACCCTATAGAATGGCACCCTCCGAGTTGGTAGAATTAAAGAAGCAAATAAAAGAATTACTGGACAAAGGATTTTTACGGGCCAGCTCCTCACCTTGGGGTTCACCAGTATTATTTTCCAAGAAAAAGGATGGGACACTGAGATTATGTATAGACTATCGAGCACTCAACATGGTCACCATCAAAAACAAATATCCGATGCCACGGATAAATGATTTATTCGACCAGCTCGCACAAGCCAAGGTTTTCTCAAAAATTGACTTAAGGTTGGGATATCATCAATTAAAGGTACGGACAGAAGATATCCCTAAGACAGCATGCACCTCCAAATACGGATTATATGAATTTACGGTAATGTCGTTTGGACTGACAAACGCCCCCGCATATTTTGTCCACCTCATGAACAAAGTGTTTATGAAATTTATGGACAAATTTGTTGTGGTGTTCATTGATGATATTCTGGTATACTCTAAGACACCAGAAGACCATGCTGGACACTTCAAAATTGTACTGGGAGAATTAAGGAAACATCAATTATATGTCAAATTCAGCAAATGTGAATTTCGGTTAAGACAGGTTGGTTTTCTAGGCCACGTATTGACCTAAGAAGGTGTTGCTATGGACCCAGAAAAAGTCAAGGTTGTACTTGGCTGGAAACCACCAGTCAATGTAACAGATGTACGAAGTTTCCTGGGGATGTCTGGATATTACCGAAGGTTTATTGAGGGGTTCTCCGCCATAGCAAAACCAATGACACGGTTACTCAAGAAGGATAAGAAATTTGTATGGACTGAAGCTTGCGAGAAAAGTTTCCAAGAACTCAAAAGGAAATTAACAACAACACCAGTATTGGTTGTACCAGAAATACACAAAAGTTTTGAAGTATATTGTGACGCACCCGGGAAGGGCCTCAGATGCGTACTAATGCAAGAAGGCAAAGTAGTCGCATATGGTTCCAGGCAACTACGAAAGCATGAAGAAAATTATCCTACTCATGACTTGGAATTGGCAGCAGTCATTCATGCACTCAAAGAGTGGAGGCACTTTTTGCTTGGAAATCATTGTGAAATATATACGGACCATAAAAGCCTCAAATATATTTTCACACAACCAGAACTCAATTTACGACAACGACGCTGGTTGGAATTAGTGAAAGATTATGATGTTGGCATTCACTACCATCTAGGAAAGGCAAATGTAGTAGCAGATGCTCTTAGTCGAAACCCCAGCTCGGGCAACGACAGTCTACAGAACCTGAGACCTGAATTTCAGAAGGAGTTCGCCAAACTCAACTTGGTGATGGTCACTGAAGGCAATGTGTCAAATTTGAAAATAAAGCCCACACTAATGGAACAGATTAAGAAGGCTCAGCATGGACACCCCAGCATCAAAGGCATAAAAAGAAAAAAGAGTCTAGGCAAGGCCTCAGAATTCGTCAAAGACGATAAGGGAATATTATGGTATGGAGACAGACTTTGCATACCAAATATAGAGGACCTCAAACAGCAAATTCTAGCCGAAGGCCACACCGCTCCATATTCAATCCACCCTGGACGAACCAAAATGTACAAGGACATTCAGGAAAACTTTTGGTGGCACGGTATGAAGAGGGATATAGCCACATTCATTGCATGTTGTGATTCATGTCAGCGCATTAAAGCCGAGCACCAAAAACCAGCAGGACCATTACATCCAAACAGGATACCTGAGTGGAAATGGGATGAAATTGGAATGGATTTCATTGTCGGACTACCTCGGACACGATACGGAAATGATGCCATATGGGTCATCAGAGATAGATTAACTAAGGTGGCACATTTCATCCCAGTAAAGACAACCCATACCACTCAGAAGCTTGCCAAACTTTATCTCTCTCGTATAGTTTGTCTGCATGGAATTCCAAAGACTATAATATCTGACAGAGGCACTCAATTCGTCTCTAGATTTTGGGATCATTTACAACAAGCTCTGGGAACTCAACTACTATTTAGTACAACATACCACCCCCAGACTGGAGGACAAACTGAACGTGTGGACCAAATTCTAGAGGACATGCTAAGAGCATGTGTTCTCACCTATGGAACCAGTTGGGAAGAAAGCTTGTCGTATGCCGAGTTCGCATACAACAACAGTTACCAAGCCAGTCTACAAATGGCACCTTTTGAAGCCTTGTACGTGCGAAGATGTCGTACCCCATTAAATTGGTCAGAAACAGGAGACAGTGATATCTTCGGCCCCGACATGCTAAGGTAAGCTAAGGAAAAAGTTAGACTAATCAGGAATCGACTCACGACAGCCCAGAGCCGACAAAAGAGTTATTACGACCAAAAACATCATGAAGTCAGCTTTGAACCTGGTGAATATGTGTATCTACGAGTATCTCCTATGAGGGGCCTGCAACGATTCAAAGTTAAAGGAAAACTAGCACCACGGTTTCATTGACCCTTCTGTGTGATTGCACGAAGAGGCACAGTGGCCTACCAGCTAGACCTACCCGAAGAACTGTCAGACGTCCACGACGTGTTCCATGTCTTACAGTTGAGGAAATGTGTAAGCAACCCAGAAAAGCATGTATCTCACAAGAAGATTGACATGCAACCAGACCTCACCTACGCGGAACGTCCAATAAAAATATTGGAGGAGTCCGAAAGGAGGACCCGTCAGAAAACATTTAGGTTCTTCAAAGTTAAGTGGAGCAATCACACCGAGGATGAAGCAACATGGGAAAGAGAGGATTTTCTTCGGACAGAGTACCCACACCTATTTGAGGATCAGCTGAAATCTCAGGGACGAGATTTTTCCTAAGGGGGTAGGTGTTGTAACACTCCAAAAATTTTGATTTAGTTTTTATCAAATTCTTTAATAAATTGGAAGGAGGTTATAAATTGGAAGGAGTTTCGACGTGTTTAGTTTTGACGACTACGTCGTCTACGTATGCCTCTACTGTTTTACCGATCTGGGTAGCCAGACATGTCTGAATCATGCGCTGATATGTTGCGCCGGCGTTTTTAAGTCCGAAGGGCATCGTGTTGAAGCAGAATGGTCCATATGGAGTAATGAATGCCATTGCGGCTTGATCCGCTTTTGCCATCTTGATTTGATGATAGCCGGAGTATGCGTCCAGGAAGCACAATGAATCGTGTCCTGCAGTGGCATCGATGATTTGATCGATGCGGGGGAGGGGGAAGGGATCCTTTGGGCAGGCTTTATTTAGGTCCTTGAAATCGACACAAAGGCGCCAGGATTTGTCCTTCTTTGGTACCATTACCAGGTTTGCTAGCCAATCCGGATGTTTGATGTCTCTGATGAATCCGGCTTCCAATAGTTTGGCTAGCTCTTCTCCCATTGCATGTCTTTTGGGTTCGGAAAATCGTCGAAGAGCCTGTTTGACTGGCTTGAATCCTTTTAGGATGTTTAGGCTGTGTTCTGCCAATCTGCATGGGATTCCGGGCATATCCGAGGGGTGCCAGGCAAAAATGTCCCAATTTTCCCGAAAGAATTCTCGCAGTGCGGCGTCTACATTAGGGTTCAATTGTGCCCCGATGGAGGCCGTCTTTGTCGGGTCCGTTGGGTGGACCTGGAATTTTACTATTTCATCTGCTGGTTTAAAGGAGGTGGACTTGGATCTCTTATCGAGTATCACATCGTCCCTATTCACCATAGAGCGCAGCGCGGTGAGTTCCTCTGCCACTAGGGCTTTGGATAGTGCCTCTAAGGCTAATGCGGCTGTTTTGTTTTCGGTGCGGAGTGCTATCTCCGGATCACTAACGAGAGTGATTATTCCGCCGGGCCCAGGCATTTTGAGCTTCATGTACCTGTAATGGGGTACGGCTTGAAAGATTGTGAATGCCTCTCGTCCTAATATAGCGTGATATCCGCTGTTGAACGGGGCCACTTGGAACGTGACTTCTTCGGATCTGTAATTGTCCGGCGAGCCGAATACCACATCGAGTGTGATTTTTCCAGTGCAGCGCGCCTCCTGGCTAGGGATTATTCCTCTAAAGGTTGTGCTGCTTCGCTCAATGCGGCTCCAGTCTATTTCCATTTTTCGAAGGGTTTCCTCGTAGATGAGGTTTAATCCGCTGCCGCCATCCATGAGGACTTTTTTAAGTCGAAAGCCGTCCACTATTGGACTAAGTACCAGTGCGGCTGGAGATCGGGTTGTTCGGAATTTAGGTTTGTCGCTGGCGTTGAAGGTGATGGCTGTGTCGCTCCATGGATTGGTTGTTGCTACTTGGTAGACTTCGGCGAGGTTGCGGATTGTTCGTTTCCGCATATTATTTGATGCGAAAGTCTCGAAGACTGTTGATACCGTACCGATGTTGTTGGAGTGGTTTTCCGGGGCTAGAACTCCTCTCCACTTTTGGCCACCTGCCGTAATATCCAACATGCTCGAAGGCTATGTGTTGGGACGGCGCCCTCTGTACTGTGAATTTTACAGGGTCTGCTAAGCCATCCAGTACAGTTCCATGCCCTTTATGGGGTTTTTGCTTTTTGGTTTTTGTATCTGGTGCCTGAGTGTAATGCACCCTTTTGTTGCGGACTAGCGTTGTATTCGGGGCCGGATTGTCCCAAAACTTATTTTCGGTTGTCCGGAAACTCTCCATCGCACAGTACTTTCATACTATGGACGCCAGGTCAGCGAAGCGTGTAATTTCACGACGGCTGACGACGTTCAAGATTCCCTCGTCCGTGCAATTATTGCAAAAAATTGAGATTGCGTTTTCCTCTCGGCAGTCCTTTATCCTGTCCATAACCAGGAGGAATCTGGCCCAGTAGTGATGTACTGTCTCCGCGGGCTCTTGCCGGATTAGGGATAGATTGCATATGTCTGGGCGGGTGGGTGGAATTAAGTCCGGAACACTACCCATCTCAAGGCTCGAAGGCCGAGAGGTTTCCAAATTTGGAAGCTTGGATTGCTGGACGTTGTCCAACGAGTCTGGTCCGATGCCTGACTTTAAGTTCAGTGCTTAATCGAAGTCCGTCCCTCCGCAGGAATCCGGCATGGGGGGTTCGGGAGCCCGGACACGACTAGTTTTTAATACAGGAGAAGAGTCGCCACATTGTTCCTCTACCACTGCAACATGGTGGGTGACCTGGGGAGAGTTAATCTCTCTCAGATCGGTTTTAAGCGCAATCTGATTGTAGTCTGTAGCGACTCCCAGGGCGGCGATGCGATCCAAGAGCTCGTTTACGGACGAGAGCTCTATTGGATCCAACCACTCGGCGAATTTTGAGCTGACGTGAAGATTGCTTTTGACGACTTGAGAGGTCATTGTCGAAGCGGTGGCCGGACAGGCGGTCATAAGAAAACCACCTAGCCGAATAGTTTGGCCGGCGGCCAAGGCTCCTTTGGCGAAAATACCATCCTTGAAGACGGGAGGATGCATCCTTCCTATCGGTGACGGCACAGAGGAACTCTCAATGAAGACACCAATGTCGGTGTCAAAACCGGCGGATCTCGGGTAGGGGGTCCCGAACTGTGCGTCTAGGCGGATGGTAACAGGAGACAAGGGACACGATGTTTTACCCAGGTTCGGGCCCTCTTGATGGAGGTAAAACCCTACGTCCTGCTTGATTGATATTGATATTGTGGATGTTTACAAGAGTGGATCTACCACGAGATCAAGGAGGCTAAACCCTAGAAGCTAGCCTATGGTATGATTGTAATGGTTGTTGTTCTACGGACTAGAGCCATCCGGTTTATATAGACACCGGAGAGGGCTAGGGTTACATAGAGTCAGTTACAATGGTAGGAGATCTACATATCCGTATCGCCAAGCTTGCCTTCCACGCCAAGGAAAGTCCCCTCCGGACAAGGGACGAAGTCTTCAATCTTGTATCTTCTTAGTCTTGGAGTCCGGTCGATGATGATAGTCCGGCCGATGATAGTTCGGCTGATGATGGTAGTCCGGCTATCCGGACACCCCCTAATCCGGGATTCCCTCAACGACCTCATTGAATTCCTCCGCAAGACGCGCCGGCTCCCCGGCGCACACCTCGTGCGAGCCCGCACCGCGCCGGCGAAGGAGATATCGCCGGCGCCGGAGGAGGGCGAGCGGGTCATCTTCCTCTCGCACCTCATGCGCGGCCTGGGGCTGCCGGCGAGCGGCTTCTTCCGCTCCTTCTTGGAGTTTCACAGCCTCCAGCCGCACCACCTCACCCCAAACACGGTGGTGCTGCTCTCCGCCTTCGCCACTCTGTGCAAAGGTTTCCTCGGTGTTCTCCCCACCATCGAGCTATGGGGGGAATTCTTCTCTTCTAAGCTCGGCACGCACGTCGCCGGCGTGCCGGCTCAATGCGGTGCCTTCATCGCGATGCGGCGCTCGATGGCCGACAACCCCTTCCCTTCCATCTCGCTGATAAAGTCGGTGAGGACGTGGCAGCGCTCATATTTCTACGTGAAGAACCTCGCCTCCGACGGCGACTGGGTTAATCTGCCGGCTTACGAAGCCGGCCCCCAGCTGGGAGGCTCCCCAGCTGGTCTCATCGGGTCAAGACACTGACTCCCGCCGGAGCCGCTGCCATAGCGCGACTCCGAGTCTTGACTCAGTCGGAGGGCCTCGTCGGGTCCGACTTGCTGGCCGCCTTCGTGGCGCGCCGAGTTCTCCCGCTCCAAGGTCGGCCTCACCTGATCTGTCAGATGAGAGGCCTCCGAGACCCAAGTCGGATGAGCACCAAGGAGATGCCCCGCGCGGAGGTGGCAAACATGGTGAATCATATCGCGAACTGTGAGTTCGGGGAGGACTGGCAGTTCAGCAAGGAGCCGTACTCGCGCGACATCCCCCCACCAGTGGTAAGTCGCATCTCCGTATTGCTTTGTCTTCTTTGCAGCTGAATCCGGTTTCTGATTCTCGTTGGTTTCTTCTGAACTAGAACCCCCTCATGCAGCCTGCAGCTGGCGCCACGAGACAGCCCCGCGAGTTTGTCCCCGATCGCCAGGAGAGCGACGTCGACGACCCCGACTTGGGGGCGGCGGCGATGGAAGCCGACGCGGAAGGCGGGGGAGGAGGAGCGGTAGGCGGCTTCAGGCCCTCGGCCACCTTCGTCGACTGGCCTGATGACGACGCCAAAGGGGAAGTCGCCTCGCGCCACCAGCCGATGGTCGGCTCGTCGGGCGCCGGCTCCTCCGCCGGCCTGGCTGGCCAAGGCGGCGAGAAGAGGCGTCACGCCGGGCTGAGTGCGCCTGGCAGCAAATTGAAGAACTTCAAGGGGGCGGCCGCCGCGACCAAACGGGAGGAGGCGGTCGCGAAGGCCAACCGCTTCCGTAGGGAAGTGAGAAGGCCGCCGCTAGTCTCTGCGTAAGTCTTTATGCTTTTTTATTTTCCTTTGGTGAATCTTGTCCGAGTGTTCTTTTATACTCCCCCATTCTTCTTCAGGGCCCCTCTTTCCCTTGAGAGAATCATTGTCCCCTCCGTCATGGGGTCGGCAGAGACGTCTGCCAATACTCGGCGGGTTGTACCCGCCGCCGACCTGCGGGAGGCGACGGAGCGAAACGCGCGGGGGAAGCGCGATGAGGAGGAGGCCGACCGGCTGGAGAAGGCGGAGGCCGAGAAGGCGGCCGCCTCCGCCCAGAAGAAGCTGGAGGATGCCGAAGGCGCCCTTGAGGCGAGACGGCGAGCCAAGGAGGCCGTGCGTTGCTGATCAGCGATGCTCGTCCCCCCACATCCTCTGCACCGCCGCCTCCAGAGTTCACGGGGCAGACCGGAGAGGCCGGCACCGAGAACCCCGTCGTGGAGAAGGAGAGCGGTGAGGCCTCCATGTCGGACACTCTCGTGCTGCCACCGCCGCCTCCACCGCCGTCCGAGAGGACGCACGGCAAACAGCCGGCGGGTCCACCGGAGCCGCCGACTGCGGACGAGTCCGAGGCGAGGCTGCTTCTCCAAGTCGCCTCGCCGGTGCGCCGCCGTCTTGAGAGGGCAACCTCGGCGCCGCGACCTCGGGAGACCGGCGCCGCTAGCTCGGCAGCCCTAGACGCTGAGGCAACAAGCACCACGCCCATCGGGTGGTTGCGGGGAGGCGGCACTAGGCCGCTGAATCAAGCGCTTCTGGACGTTCAGGCAAAGCTGCGTGCTGAAGGCGACGCCCTTCAAACTTGCACCAGGGCGCATCTGGCAGTGCGGACTGCCGTCCAAGTACGTTTCCTTCTTTTTGATTCTTGCTTTTCTCTGTGGGGGCGCGCCAGCGCACCCACTGGGTGTAGTCCCCGAGTTTCAGGCCGGCTGCTGAGCAGGCGGCTCGGAACTCCCTCTAGCAAGTTCCAAGTACTTATTTTGTCTGACATCATTGTTTGCAGGAATATCACAACCTCCGCGCCACTGCCTTCAACCGCAATGTTGAGGAGTTGAGCAAGCTGACTGCCGACTTGACAGAAAGCCGGAGTTAGTTCTTTCCCTCTTCTTCGCGGGGGCGCGCTGGCGCACCCGCGGGCTGTAGTCCCTGAGATTCGGGCCAACTGCTGAGCAGTCAGGCCGGATCTTTCCGACGATCTTCTTTGCTGACGACTTCGTTTGTCTCTTTCTTTCGTTCTTCAGGGGCTAACGCTACTCTTCAGGAGCAGCTGGGTGAAGTTAACACCGCCTTACGCGCCAAGGGGGGGAGTGCAGAAACTCGCTGCGGAGCGCGATCTGCTTACCGCGCAGCTGGCCGAGCAGAAGGAGCTGCTCAAGAAGGTGCAGGACGAGGCTGAGAAGAAGGAGGCTACTCTCCTGGCCTAGTTCGAGAGCGAGCGCTCCTCCTGGACCGACAGGGAGGCGATGCTGACTTCCGGCTTCCACGAGATTGAGGATATCGTTGATGGTGAGCTTTCTTTCTTTGAGTTTCCGACTATGTGTCAGGCTGACTTCTGATTTTTCGACTTGTGTCAGGCTGACTTCTGATTTTTCGACTTGCTTCTTTTTTGTGTTGGCAGACTTCTTCCCTGGCCACTCGCAGGTAGTCCCTCTGGCCATCGAGGCTGATCGTGAGGCGCGAAGGGCAAACGGTGAGGTGATTGCCGCCAACGCTCCCTTGACCGTCAATGAGCAGCTTCTGAGCATCGAGGCCCGTCTTCGTCCGGCCCACCAGCGGATGCGCCGGCTTCAGCGTGCCGACGCCCAGGCGGTTGCCGCTCTGTGGCCATACATGCCGGATCTGCGCACCGCCAGTCGGACCGCTGACTGGCTGGAAGTCGCCGCCGGCCGTCTTGAAGCTTGGAAGGGTTCCTCGGCCCGGGCCGGAGCGCGCTGGGCCTTGGAGTTCGTCAAGGCATGGTATCCGGGGCTGGACCTGGACCGTCTGGCCGCATTCCGGTCAAAGGCCCAGGCCGAGCTGGAGGCTGTGGAGGGCGCCCTTGTCGAGCATGCGGCGGCCATCGCCGAGTACACGGACACCAGTGTCTTCATCCCCGAGCGGGCTGAAGGCGGCGAGGAAGTGCCGCCAGAGTGGTTCGGGATGAACCCGGAATATGGCGAGGACTCGGCGGAGGTGATTGACTCCAGCACCGAGGAAGAAGGCGAGGCGGAGGACGAAGGCGAGACGGAGGTGCCAGAAGGCGGAGCGGGCAACCAGCCTCAGCTCGACCGCGCCTCTAGCAACGAGCCGCGTCCGACCGGGCCAACTGCCACTGGCGGCAATCAAGCCGAGACTGCCCAGCCGACTGCCCCGGCGCCTGACACCGCCGTCTCCTCCGACGCTCCAAACCCGTCTGCTGCTCCTTAGGCTGCCTTCTAGCTTTATTTATCTGTTCTAGAAGGTCTTTGATGAACTTGTTAATTTGCACAATTCCACCCTCAGGGTATATTTTAAACTTCTGTCTGAAGATTCGGCCAATGGGCCTATGCTTATGTAAATATTAATCCGAGTCCTATCTTTCCTTGCTCATTGCTCCTTTGGCTTTTTCCTTTGCCGCCTTCCCCTAGTTGCCGCTTTGCCAGCCGGTAGACCGCTCTGCGGACTGCCGCTGGGCCAAATGCCTGGCTACTTTGGGGAAAGCAAGTACTTGCCTTTTTTTGGAGTTTATTTAACAAGTTGGATAGAAAGCAGTAAGCCGAATACTCGTGAGTCGGCTTGTAAGAAAGGGGGGCTGGAAACCGGCTTAAGCTATGTTGATGTTTTGGGTCCTTAGCCATTTTTCATCTGGACGCCCATTCATCCTTGCTCCTGCTTACCAAACAGTCGCTCTGGAGCTGCGGCTTCTAGCAGGAGACGGCTTAGGCGCCGCACACTACTTGTCCGACTTCAGGAAACATTTCATAGCGCCAGACGGTGAATCCCCGGGCCGACTAGTCGAACCTGACACTAAGCGGCATAGCAAGAAGTAGCATACTTGAAGGCATAATTCTTATCATACAGATAATCAAAAGGGGCAGTCCCTGAGCTCGTCTCGGGGGGTCCGAAGTCTCGGTACTTTAATACAAAGGGGTAGTGTGATACATACTGAATCAACTGTAAAACCTTCAGAGGAGGTGTGCGTTCCATGGTCGTTCCGATTCTTTGCAAGAGTCGTCTCTCTTGCGAGCTCGGGGCTTCTGAGCGTCGATCAGGTAGTAGGAGTCGTTGCCCAACACCTTTCTGACAATAAAGGGGCCTTCCCAAGGTGCCGACAGCTTGTGCTGGCCGGCTGTCCGCTGGATCAGTCGGAGCAGAAGGTCGCCCTCTTGGAAAGATCTTGGCTTGACCTTCCTGTTGTAGTATCGGTGCAGGCTCTGCTGGTAGATGCCGGACCGACTGAGTGCCAAAAGCCGGCCCTCTTCCAGCAGATCGACACCGTCTTGATGTGCTTCTTCTGCTTCCTCCTTGGTGTACATGGTGACTCACGAGGAGTCGAATTCTATGTCCATCGGGATGACGGCTTCAGCACCGTAGATGAGGAAGAAAGGCGTGAAGCCGGTTGACTTGTTTGGAGTCGTGCGCAGACTCCAGAGGATGGCTGGCAGCTCCTCGAGCCAACAGCCGGCCGAGCGCTCCAGTGGTTCAACCAGGCGGGGCTTGATGCCGGATAGGATGAGGCCGTTTGCTCACTCTACCTGGCTGTTTGACTGCAGATGGGAGATAGACGCTAAGTCCAGTCGGATGCCCTGTGTAGAGCAGAAACGGGCCAAGGCTCCTTTGGCAAAATTTGTGCCATTGTCGGTGATGATGCTATGTGGTATGCCGTACCGAGTCATAATGTCGGCGATGAAGGTTACTGTAGTCGGACCATGCAATTTCTTGATGGGTTTTGCTTCTATCCACTTGGTGAACTTGTCCACTGCGACAAGTAGGTGAGTTAGGCCGCCTCGTGCCGTCTTGAATGGTCCCACCATGTCCAGGGCCCAAACCGCAAAGGGCCAGGCGATGGGAATGGTCTTGAGCGCCGAAGCCGGCTGGAGCGTCTTGGAATGGAATATCTGGCACCCTTTGCAGTTTTGGACTAATTCTTTGGCCTCTTCCAGGGCAGTCGGCCAGAAGAATCCGTGTTGGAAGGCTTTGGCGACGAGTGCCCTTGAAGTCGCATGATGGCCACACTCGCCTTCATGGATGTCTCTGAGAATTGCTTGGCCTTGTTCTACCTCGACACAGCGTTGGTAGACACCAGTGACACTACGCCTGACCAGCTCTCTATTGACTATGGTATAGGCTGCCGCTCGGCGTTGCACTTGCCGAGCCAGGATTTCATCAGCTGGCAACTCTTTGTTTACTAGGAACTTGAGGATGGGCTGGGCCCATGAGGGTACTGCTACTTCTTCGATTGCCACTATTACGACTTGGACAAGGGTGGCTGGGCTGGGAGGCGGCGGGCTGGGATCCGCGGCCACTTGCTGGGTCGATGAAGTCCCCGGGCCGACTGGAGCAGTCCCCGGGCCGAGTTCTGGAGTCTTCAGGATGACTGTCACAGTCCCCGGGCCGGGTTCTAAAGTCCCCGGGCCAGCTTTGACTGCGGTATTTTTGGAGCCATCTGCTGGTGCTCTTGAGTCGGATCCGAGTTCTTCGGGGGGAGCTGGCACAAAAATGGAGTCTGATTCTGGCGAAGGCTTGACAAACGGCTTGAGGAGGCGTTGAAGGGCGACGCCGGATGGTATTGCTTGACGGGTGGAGCCGACTCGTGCCAGGGCGTCCGCTTGGTCATTGTCATTTCTTGGAATGTGAAGGAATTCACACCCCTCGAAATATCCGCTGAGTTGCTGCACCAGGAAGCGGTAGCTCGCCATGTTTGCGTCTTTGGCGTCCCAGTCGCCAGATGACTGCTGGACCACCAAATCGGAGTCGCCGTAGCACAGGATCCCGTGGATGCCGAGTTCTTTGGCAAGCCGGAGCCCGTGAACGAGCGCCTCGTATTCGGCAACGTTGTTGGAGGCGGCGAAGTGGATCTGCAGTGTGTACTTGAGCTTGTCGCCTTTGGGGGAGGTGAGGACGACGCCGGCTCCCAGGCCGGTGCGCATCTTGGAGCCATCGAAATGCATTCGCCAATGGGTGGAGTCAGGTGCTGGCGGCAGGTACTGGGTCTCGGCCCAGTCGACAAGGAAGTCGGCCAGTGCTTGTGACTTGATGGCGGTGCGGGGCTGGTAGTAGATGGTGTAGGGAGCCAAATCTATGGCCCACTTGGCTACTCGGCCTGAAGCATCACGGCTTCCGATGATCTCGGCCAGTGGAGCGGTGCAAACCACAGTGATTGGATGTTCTTGAAAGTAAGGCTTCAACTTCTTGCGCTCGACTACGACAACTGTGCTGACTACCCGGCTGGTGGTGGCAATGTATAGGAGCATAGGCTCTTTGGGAGTCGACGCCGCCAGCAGAGGGGGAGTAGTCAACATCTTCTTCAACTCGAGAAATGCTTCATCCGCCTTGTGGTTCCACTCGAAGAAGGTGGTCTTCTTCATCAGTTGGTACAAAGGGAGAGCCTTCTCGCCCAGTCGACTGATGAATCGGTTGATGGATGCCAAGCAGCCGGTGAACTTCTGTACATCTAGCAGTCGGCGGGGGACTGCCATCCTCTCGATGGCTTTGATCTTTATAGGGTTGCACTCTATGCCGCGTTCAGAGACCAGGAAGCCAAGGAGCTGGCCAGCTGGTTCTCCGAACACGCATTTCTCCGGATTGAGATTGATCTGGAATCGGCGCAGATTCTCAAAGGTTTCTTGGAGGTCTTCCAACAATGTTCCCCGCTTTTCCATCTTCACTACCACATCATCCATGTAGACGTGGGCATTTCTGCCGAGTTGCTTGAGGAGGCACTTCTGCATGCAATGCTGAAAGGTGGCGCCGGCGTTCCTCAAGGCGAACGTCATAGTCAGGTAGCAGAAGGCTCCAAATGGCGTGAAGAAAGCAGTCTTCAGTCTGTCTGCCGGGTTCAACTTGATCTGGTGATATCCTAAATATGCATCTAAGAAGCTCAACAGCTCACATCCGGCTGTGGAGTCTATCACCTGGTCAATTCTTGGCAGGGCAAATGGATCTTTGGGGCAGGCTTTGTTGAGGCTTGTGTAGTCGATACACATCCGCCACTCCTTGTTCTTCTTCAGCACTAGGACCGGGTTCGCCAGCCATTCTGGAAAGAACACCTCCATAATGAAGCCAGCCGCTAGGAGTCGGGCCATCTCTTCCCCAACAAATCTTCTTTTCTCTTCTGACAGGCGGCGCAAGGGCTGCCTGACGGGCTTTACATCAGATCGGACATGTAAGTTGTGCTAGGCGAATTCCATCGGTACACCTGGCATGTCTTTAGGGGACCATGCAAAGATGTCTCGATTCTCACGGAGGAAATCGACGAGCTCGCCTTCCTATTTGCTGTCTAGGTTTGCACCTATGACAGCGTGCCTCTCCGGGTGCTCCGGGTCCAAAGGTATCCTCTTTGTTTCTTTAGCCGGCTTGAACAAACCATCAGCTTCCGACTCCTTGGGGTCGGGCGACATCTCTGGCTGCTTGCCGGCCATCGCCACAACCAGGTCAAGGAGCCGTCTTTCAACTGCGATCACCAGGGACTCGGCCAACCGACTACTCTTGGCCGCGCAGGCGGACGACTTCCTTTGAACTCGACATCTTCATCTTGAGGTAGGCGTAGTGGGGGACCGCCATGAACTTGGCTAAGGCAAGTCGGCCAAGCAGCGCGTGGTATGGGCTTTCAAGGTCCACCACTTCAAACCAGACTGGCTCTCGGAGAAAATGATCTTTGTCTCTGAAGAGGACGTCTATCTGTATCTTGCCGATTGGGGAGCAGGAAAGGCCAGGCACAATGCCGTGCAAAACAGTTCGGCTTCTTTGAAGCTGTTTCTGCTTGATTCCTAATTTCTCCATGGTATCCTTGTAAAGGATGTTGATGCTGCTGCCTCCGTCTATCAGCACTCGCGAGAAGCGAGCGGCCCGCCTATCAGTGGCCAAGGTAGCACTCAGAACCAAGGCGTAGGAGCCCGGATTCGGCATCACCTCTGGGTGATCTGCTCTACTCCAACTGATAGGCTTCTCGGACCAATGCATGAACTCCGGAGTATCTGATGCTACTGCGTTCACCTCTTGCTGCTGCAACCGTCTGCTGCGTCGATCATCAGCCATACCGGTGAACACAACATAAGCTCCATGTTCTTCGGGGTATTCATCTTGTACAACGCCGACTGGCCTGGCCGCCGGCTGCTGGGGCGGCTGTGGAGGCGGCGGCCCAGTAGGCGGAGGAGGAAGCAGGCCGCCTCCCTTGGCGATTCTGATGAGCTAGTGGCATTTCCGGGTGGTATGGTTTGATGGCTTCGCACCGTTGTGGAACTTGCAGGGACCATCCAGAGTCTGCTCATAAGAGAAGGCTAGCAACCAGTTGGACTTGCCGCCTTTCTGCCACTTCGTCGGAGGCTGCCCCTCAGGCTGTTGGTCTTCGACTGTCGCGACCTGCCGACTGCTGGAAGTCGGCTATGGGGCCTTGCGCTTGTGATCATTCTTCTGCTGTCGCTGACTGGTATCCCCAGCCGGAGTTTTGGGAGCTTGGGGGGCCACTTTGCCAGTCGCACTAACTTGAATCTCTGTCTTCATGGAAGAGTCGGCAGTGGCATACTTGTTTGCAATGACCAGCAACTCATCGAGGGTCTCGGGCTCGTCGCAGAGGAGCCGGTGCTTGAGGAGGGTGCCTTCTCTCCACCCGACGGTGAAGTACTCGATAGCCTGCACCTCGTGCATGCCCTCGCAGGAGTTCCGAAGCTCGCCCCATCGCGTGAGGTAGTCGTGTGTCGACTCGTCTTGGCCTTGCACGCACAAGGAGAGTTGTTGTGGCTTGGGAGGCCGCTTGTACGTGCTGGTGAAGTTGCGGATGAAAGCTTCGGTGAAGTCGACCCAACTGTTGATGCTGCGGGGCTTCAAACTGTTCAACCATGTCCGGGCCGTGCCCTGGAGCATTAGCGGAACGTACTTCACGGCAACACGCTTGTTGCCGTTTGCTATGTTGACGGCTGTTGAGTAGTCAACCAGCCAATCTTCCGGCTTCACGGAGCCGGTGTACTTGGCGGTGTCTCGGGGGAGCGTGAACCCTTTGGGGAAGGGCTCATCTCGGATCCAGGGGCCAAAGCAGGGTGGACCGAGCTCGTCTTCTTCTTCCAGCGCCAGGGATCGATGGAGTCGGTCGATCCGGAGGCGAGCGTCGTTCTCTCCGACTCCCTCTCGACGGCTGAGGCGGTCGCCAAGAGTCGGATGCTCGATAGGCGGCGGGGAGACTCGTCTTTCCCTTCGTGGAGGGGGAGGCAGGTAGTCGCCCGGCCGCTCCACTACTCTTGGGAGGCCGTCTTGGTCGCGCTCGATGGTGATGCGAGTCCGACTGTGGCTGACAGCCGGATCCTTCTCTTTTCTTCCACGGACTCCACCAGTCGGCGTCTGAGACGTCGCGCCTTGATCTCGGCGGGGAGGTAAGTCGTCATTTTGTCGCTGCGGTGCCTCCGTGCGGCAGGTGGATTTGTTCTGTGCGGCAGCCGATTTGAGGAGTCGCTGGACTCACTCGGTCATTAGGTGGCGCTCTTTGCCTTCGAAGTTGTCTAGCTTGTCTGCTGCCGCCTGGGCGGCACGGATGTTCTCCGCAGGCGTGGCATATACGGGGTGATCGGCCCCGAATAGGTTGGCGACGGCCGCGCCGCGTTGTCGGACCATGCCTAGGCGGCTAGGCCCAGTCGGCGCCGGTGAGCCGCCCACAGCGCGATTCATCTCACATTGGTAGACCTCCGACAAGCGTCTCATGCTTGCCAGCTTCTTCGCGCCTTCGACAAGCTGAAGGCGGCGTGCCTCCAGCGTCTCGGCGTCAGCGTCCTCCAGAATGGGTGCTGTCAGGTCTCGCAGAGCCGCGTCGAGCGGGTCATGAGCTCCTTCACCGGAGCGCTCGCCATGACTGATGACGAGCACTTCCGTGATGGCGCTTCCGCCGCTCGCCTCGCGAGGGAGCGGCTCGTCGTAGATCACCACGTTGGAGGGGAACGTGTCGAGCGACACGCCGTCGGAGTCGACCAGCATCGGGTCGGTGGAGCCTACGGACTCCAAGTCCACGGCAGGCTCGCCGGCGACGTGGAGATGGTCGAGGAGGCCCGCGAGGAGGCTTTCGGGGCCACCCGTGCCTGCATCGGATGCAGGCTCGTCGGAGATGCTAACCTCGCCGAGAAGGTCAGCGAGGCAGCTCGCCGCGCAGGCGTCGTCGACGCTTTGCAGCGCGTCGCGGCAAGCGCCATTGGGCCTGCCGGGCTGGCTACGCTCGCGGGGTAGGAAAAGGGTACCGAGGGAGTCCCGGATTAGGGGGTGTCCGGATAGCCGGACTACCATCATGAGCCGAACTATCATGGGACGGACTATCACCATCGACCGGACTCCAAGACTAAGAAGATACAAGATTGAAGACTTCATCCCTTGTCCGGAGGGGACTTTCCTTGGCGTGGAAGGCAAGCTTGGCGATACGGATATGTAGATCTCCTACCATTGTAACCGACTCTATGTAACCCTAGCCCTCTCCGGTGTCTATATAAACCGGATGGCTCTAGTCCGTAGAACAACAACCATTACAATCATACAATAGGCTAGCTTCTAGGGTTTAGCCTCCTTGATCTCGTGGTAGATCCACTCTTGTAAACATCCACAATATCAATATCAGTCAAGCAGGACATAGGGTTTTACCTCCATCAAGAGGGCCCGAACCTGGGTAAAACATCGTGTCCCTTGTCTCCTGTTACCATCCGCCTAGACGCACGGTTCAGGACCCCCTACCCGAGATCCGCCGGTTTTGACACCGACATTGGTGCTTTCATTGAGAGTTCCTCTGTGCCGTCACCGATAGGAAGGATGCCTCCTCCCGTCTTCAAGGACGGTATTTTCGCCAAAGGAGCCTTGGCCGCCGGCCAAACTATCCGGCTAGGTGGTTTTCTTATGACCGCCTGTCCGGCCACCGCTTCGACAATGACCTCTCAAGTCGTCAAAAGCAATCTTCATGTCAGCTCGGAATTCGCCGAGTGGTTGGATCCAATAGAGCTCTCGTCCATAAACGAGCTCTTGGATCGCATCGCCGCCCTGGGAGTCGCTACAGACTACAATCAGATTGGGCTTAAAACCGATCTGAGAGAGATTAACTCTCCCCAGGTCACCCACCACGTTGAAGTGGTAGAGGAACAATGCGGCGACTCTTCTCCTGTATTAAAAACTAGTCGTGTCCAGGCTCCCGAACCCCCCATGCCGGATTCCTGTGGAGGGACGGACTTCGATCAAGCACTAAACTTAAAGTCAGGCATCGGACCAGACTCGTTGGACAACGTCCAGCAATCCAAGCTTCCAAATTTGGAAACCTCTCGGCCTTCGAGCCTTGAGATGGGTAGGGTTCCGGACTTAATTCCACCCACCCGCCCAGACATATGCGATCTATCCCTAATCCGGCAAGAGCCCGCGGAGACAGTACATCACTACTGGGCCAGATTCCTCCTGGTTATGGACATGATAAAGGACTGCCGAGAGGAAAACGCAATCTCAATTTTTTGCAATAATTGCACGGACGAGGGAATCTTGAACGCCATCAGCCGTCGTGAAACTACATGCTTCGCCGACCTGGCGTCCATAGTACGAAAGTATTGTGCGATGCAGAGTTTCCGGACAACCGAAAATAAGTTTTGGGACAATCCGGCCCCGAATACAACCCTAGTCCGCAACAAAAGGGTGCATTACACTCAGGCACCAGATACAAAAACCAAAAAGCAAAAACCCCATAAAGGGCACGGAACCGTACTGGAAGGATGGCTTAGCAGACCCTGTAAAATTCACAGTACAGAGGGTGCCGTCCCAACACATAGCCTTCGAGCATGTTGGATATTACGGCAGGTGGCCAAAAGTGGAGAGGAGCTTCTAGCCCCGGAAAACCACTCCAAGAACATCGGTACGGTATCAATAGTCTTTGAGACTTTCGCATCAAATAATATGCGGAAACGAACAATCCGCAGCCTCGACAAAGTGTATCAAGTAGCAACAACCAATCCATGGAGCGACACAGCCATCACCTTCAACGCCAGCGATGAACCTAAATTCCGAACAACCCGATCTCCAGCCGCACTGGTACTTAGTCCAATAGTGGACGGCTTTCGACTTACAAAAGTCCTCATGGATGGCGGCAGCGGATTAAACCTCATCTATGAGGAAACCCTTCGAAAAATAGAAATAGACTGGAGCCGCATTGAGCGAAGCAGCACAAACTTTAGAGGAATAATCCCTAGCCAGGAGGCGCGCTGCATAGGAAAAATCACACTCGATGTGGTATTCGGCTCGCAGGACAATTACAGATCCGAAGAAGTCATGTTCCAAGTGGCCCCGTTCAACAGCGGATATCACGCTATATTAGGACGAGAGGCATTCACAATCTTTCAAGCCATACCCCATTACGGGTACATGAAGCTCAAAATGCCTGGGCCCAGCGGAATAATCACTCTCGTTAGTGATCCGGACATAGCACTCCGCGCCGAAAACAAGACAGCCGCATTAGCCTTAGAGGCACTATCCGAAGCCCTAGCGGCAGAGGAACTCA
The DNA here is from genome assembly GCF_002162155.2 of Triticum dicoccoides. Lineage (NCBI taxonomy): Eukaryota > Viridiplantae > Streptophyta > Magnoliopsida > Poales > Poaceae > Triticum > Triticum dicoccoides. The sequence continues at coordinate 163,861,394 of NC_041383.1, forward strand.
CCGTGCTGCGCTCTACGGTGAATAGGGACGATGTGATACTCGATAAAAGATCCAAGTCCACCTCCTTTAAACCAGCAGATGAAATAGTAAAATTCCAGGTCCACCCAACGGACCCGACAAAGACGGCCTCCATCGGGGCACAATTGAACCCTAAAGTAGACGCCGCACTGCGAGAATTCCGTTGGGAAAATTGGGACATTTTTGCCTGGCACCCCTCGGATATGCCTGGAATCCCACGCAGATTGGCAGAACACAGCCTAAACATCCTAAAAGGATTCAAGCCACTCAAACAGGCTCTTCGACGATTTTCCGAACCCAAAAGACAGGCAATGGGAGAAGAGCTTGCCAAACTATTGGAAGCCGGATTCATCAGAGACAACAAACATCCGGATTGGCTAGCAAACCTGGTAATGGTACCAAAGAAGGACAAATCCTGGCGCCTATGTGTCGATTTCAAGGACCTAAATAAAGCCTGCCCAAAGGATCCCTTCCCCCTCCCCCGCATCGATCAAATCATCGATGCCACTGCAGGGCACGATTCATTGTTCTTCCTGGACGCATACTCCGGCTATCATCAAATCAAGATGGCAGAAGCAGATCAAGCCGCAACGGCATTCATTACTCCATATGGACCATTCTGCTTCAACACGATGCCCTTCGGACTTAAAAACGCCGGCGCAACATATCAGCGCATGATTTAGACATGTCTGGCTACCCAGATCGGCAAAACAGTAGAGGCATATGTAGACGACGTAGTCGTCAAAACTAAACACGTCGAAACTCTAGTAGACGACTTGAGGCTCACATTCGACAACCTCAGAGCATATCACATCAAGCTGAATCCGGAAAAATGCGTTTTCGGCGTACCAGCTGGAAAGCTGCTGGGCTTCATCGTATCCGGTAGAGGAATTGAAGCAAACCCAGCCAAGATCCGAGCTCTGTCACCGCTAGATATCCCAAAAAACCTCAAGAAAATACAAAAATTGACTGGATGCGTGGCGGCTCTAAGCCGCTTTATCTCCCGTCTAGGAGAAAAGGCACTGCCCCTCTATCGCCTCCTTAGGCGCACCGAACACTTCGAGTGGACGGATGCTGCCACCGCCGGACTTGAAGAAATAAAGGCCATATTGGCAACAAATCTGGTCCTGGCTACGCCCAACCTGGGCGAACCAATGTTGTTATACATCGCAGCAACGCATCAAGTTGTAAGCGCGGTACTCGTCGTCGAACGAGGGACAGAAGGGCATAAATTCCCTCTTCAAAAACCAGTATACTACGTATCCACTGTGTTAACTCCCTGCAAGTCCCGTTACCCGCACTATCAGAAGATAGCATACGCGGTGTTCATGGCATCTCGGAAGCTCTGACACTACTTTCAAGAGTGTTCGATAGTAGTGGCCTCTGAGGTACCACTTAACAACATTATAAACAACCGCGACGCGACGGGCAGGATTGCAAAATGGGCTATTGAGCTCTTACCATTTGACATAACTTACAAACCTCGGCGAGCTATAAAGTCACAAGTTTTGGCTGACTTTGTCGCTGAATGGACTGAAGCCGAACTCCCTAAAGAGTACGGCGCATACTCCAATTGGACTATGCACTTCGACGCCTCTAAAATGTTAGCCGGATTGGGGGCTGGCGTCGTATTGACGTCCCCGACCGGGGACACAGTCCAATACGTACTTCAGATAATGTACACGGACTCCAACAACGCAGCCGAATACGAGGCCCTTTTACATGGTCTCCGGATGGCAATCTCCATGGGCATTCAACGCCTAGAGGTGCGCGGGGATTCAAACCTCGCAATATCCCAAATAAACAGAGACTTTGACACCAAAGATCCAAAAATGGCAGCATATCGCAACACTGTCCTAAAAATGTCAGCCCGGTTTGAAGGACTTGAATTCCATCACGTAGCCCGGGATAATAACCAAGCAGCCGACGTACTGGCATGCATCGGCGCAAAATGCGACGCTGTCCCTCCTAACATCTTCCTGGAACGGCTCTTCAAGCCATCCGTACTATGGGAAGAGGAGTCCGGAAATAACAAACCGGAACAAGCCGCACCAACCGGCGATTCAGCCGATGACAAAACACCCTCAGGCCACGACATAATGGCAGTAATCGCCCCGTGGATAGAACCATTCCTCGCCTACTTGCTTAGGTAGGAGCTTCCCGAAGTCCAAAATGAGGCCCGCTGCATTGTCCGGCGGTCTAAAGCCTACAAGGTCTATGAGGGAGAACTTTATAAGAAAAGCACAACCGGAGTCCTTCAAAGGTGTATCTCCGAAGAAGAAGGGCGAAACCTCCTGGCTGAAATTCATGCCGGACTAGGCGGACACCACGCCGCAGCTCGGGCCCTTGTAGGAAAGGCATTCCGTACAGGATTTTATTGGCCGACGGCCCGAGCAGATGCTCACGACTTAGTCCAAAGATGCGTCGGTTGTCAGCTCTTCGCTAATCAGAGCCATATGCCACCCACCGCCCTCAAAACTATACCCATTACCTGGCCGTTCGCGGTCTGGGGGCTTGACATGGTTGGACCACTTAAAGGGGGAACCCACAAGCAAAGGTACCTATTGGTCATGGTGGATAAATTCACCAAATGGATAGAGGCCAAGCCAGTTAAAACGGCAGAGTCCGGACCAGTGATAGACTTTATATCCGGGGTAGTACACCGTTATGGTGTCCCCCACAGCGTCATCACCGGTAACGGCACGAACTTCACAGCCGATGAGGTTAAATCATGGTGCAAAAATATGGGCATCAAGCTCGATTACGCTTTAGTCTATCATCCTCAAACCAACGGTCAAGTGGAACGAGCAAATGGTCTAATAATGAGCGGCATCAAACCCAGACTAGTGCGGTCCCTTACAAAATCTGACACGCACCGGGTAGAGGAGCTCGACTCCGTACTCTGGGGGCTGCGAACAATGCCTAACCGTACTACCGGATTCACACCATTTTCTATGGTATACGGCGCAGAAGCAGTTTTGCCCTGTGACATAATTCATGACTCACCTCGAGTGCGCATGTACGAAGAAAGAGAAGCCGAGTTGGATCGGCAGGACAGCTTGGACGCCTTGGAGCAAGAACGCGACGGCGCCAAGGCTCGTTCCGCATTCTATCAGCAGCAGGCTCGAAGATACCAAAGCAGAGAAGTACGGGCCAAGACTTACAACGTTGGCGAACTGGTTCTACGCCTGCCGGACAAGAAAAAGGACAAGCTCAAGCCCAAATGGGAAGGGCCCTTCATCATCGATCAAGTCTTGACTGGAGGAGCGTACTGTCTACGAAATGCGTCGGATAACCGACTCGAGCCGAACCCATGGAATGCAGCCCGCCTCCGAAGATTCTATGCCTAGCGCCGGACCAAGAGTTCGTCCCTTTCCCCCCGTCCAAATTTTTTATTTTAGCTGCCTTTTGTTCATCTTTTTTCTTCTCAACCCTATTCATAGAAGCCTTAAAAGGCCTACTTGCGCGTCGTTCGCACGCAATTGATGTGCCATCCGCACTCAATATACTTGGGGGCTTCTTTACCAGAAGCTTAATTATAAGGGCTTCATGCCCAGCACATGTGTCAAGCCTCCACATGTACCTTTTATTCACCATTATATGCATCGATATGACTTAAGTTTTGGCCAAGCTGGGTTGCCTGGCTCCTGTGCTTATCCCTACGTTCCCGATTGTTCGGCTAGGAGGTAAAGGGAGCACCTCTGCGATTGTTACTGCCGTGTCAGCCGGATGTGTACCTCAGACTGGGTGAAGCCGAAAGCTAGCGTTCTTAAGGGAATATTCGGTCCGTGACTTAAAAGATGATTTTTTATCCACTTATTTATCTGCGCCCAGATGTTTTTCTGCTTTTTTGCAGTCCGGACATGCACTTTAGGGCATGCCACACTCAGAGGAAAGGAACCCTTAATGGAACTATTCTCCCTGGAAGATGTTTCTTACTACCCATGTAATATAACATAACTAGTTGGGCACTTGTCTGATAAAGCACTAATGACCCCTACACCTGGTCTCCATGCATACCCCGCTTGTTTCATAACCAAGAAGGTATTCGGACACACTCCGGAGTCTAGGGTCCCGAGGTCCAAGCGAAAAGGTCGGCAAAGACAAACGATCTACAATCCGGCTAGAAGGCATTTTATATGTCATTTTATAATACATTGTCAACTCGACTGATTGTATTCTTCCTCAATCCCGTCTAACAGGTTGTCTAATTTACAGTCCTATTGGGAAAATTTAGCGGCCAGCTCTACTTGGCCGTACACTAAACTCACAGGGATCTCCTTCCCATCGGGCCCCACAGGTCTGACTTCGGCCATGTGGTTGGGATCCGCCTTCTTGTACCGCGTCTTTACCATGGCCCAGGCCTCCCTGGCACCTTGGCGGCAGGCTGAAATCTTCCATAAATGGAAGCGCTGCCGCACTCCCTAAAGCTTCTCCGCAAGCTCCCCAAGACCCTCGGGTAAGGAGAAGGCTGGCCATAAAGCCTGGATGACGCCGCTCATTGCCTGCCGAACTCGTTCGATCAGCTGCAACAATTCGGGAAGTTGATCACCCGTTGATACGGGCATCTCCTCCGCAGGGCGACCTGTGAGCATACCTGCAGACATATTCTGTCAAATTGACTTCCTCGCCGAACTCTTCTTTTCAAAGGAGTTCGCTCAAGCACTTACTATAGATGCCGCGACGAAGCCGCTGATTCTACTTAACGGAGCGCGATAGCTCGGCCCGAACGCCTTTCAGCTCTTCTCCAAGCTGGGCATGGGAATCCTGTAGCTTGTTCCTTTCATGCGGCACCTTATGCAGCACCCTCTCGCCGGCCTTTAGTTGGCGCAGAAGTTCTTGCCTGTCCGGATCTTGTCCGGCAGTACCTGCAACGTCATTTTTTAGACTTGCGCAAAGGCCAAACGCTACTTATCTTTCTAAAATAATGCGTTACCAGGAGAGGACCCCGTGTTTCCTCCTGTGCCAGAGAGTGCGGCCTCAAGTTGGGCCTTGCACTCTTGCAGCTCCTGAGACAGTTGCGTATTATTCTCGGTAAGATCCTACGTTTCATATGATCCTTAAATCAGTTATTATAACTAATTTAAGTCTCGGGGGATACTGGCATATATAACTATTAAATTCTCTTACCCATATGTCTTTTACATACTGCTTCGTGGCTCTGGTAAAACCATCTTGAGCAGCACGAAGGTGCGTGTCCCCCGCGTTAAAGGCATTCAGCGCCTCGGGGGAGAAGCACGCGTCACGAAATACTGTCCGGCGGCGCCTGTGATTGAGGGCACTCTCCACCTCAGACTTGGTGGCGGACAGTCTGTCGGCATCCTCCGATGGAGGAATGTCCGGCTCGCGCCTTGCGCTCGCCTCCCCCTCCAGACCAGGTGCTGGAGCCTGGCTGGTAGAGGTTGGATTGGCAACCTCCACGCCTGCAGTCCGGCGGACGCTTTTTTCCCTACAAAAGTCATGAGCACTCAAATGCTTCCTAGGAACGTTGCTCTAAATAAAGAATTGTGAGCTACACCTTTGCGGCGACGCTTCAGTCCGCGCCGCGCTCCTCTTCCGCCTACTGGTCCGGACTGAACTTTGTTGGCCAGCCACCGCGGGCTCGGCTTCTTGCCTAGGGGTGCATCCTGCACAGCGCCATCGTATACGATGGTCAGAAATAAGCAAGGAAGGAATGACAGTGTCAGGACTTCGGTCGCAATCACCTGGGAAGCCGGATATAGTCCGGGATAGTCGGCCGTGATGGCGACTAAAGCATTGTCCATGCTGAGCTGGTGGAACACCCCGTCGATTAGCTCCACCATTATGTCCGGATCCTCTTTGGAGGCCGGATCCCAGGATCTCTCTGGATCCTCGGGTTGCGAAGCTGGACTTAGCATGTCCTCCACGATCCGGCGCAGCTCCTACGTCGAAAGAAGAACACAATATAAGAAACTTAAGTTTCAAAAAGCATGGGTTGGGCACGCAGAGTGTTCGCTTACCCAAGGCCGGGGATTATTCATGGGGAACCCATTTAACGGGTTCGTCCGAAGGAAATCCTCCTTCTCCCCCTTATACAGGCCGGACAGGATCGTCACCAGATCTTCGACCGAATCCGGCCCTTTGCGGCCATGACGGGTGGCATCGTCCTCCCTGTTGAAATCCCACATGGGGTGGCCCCTGTATTATAGTGGCTGCACCCCCCGCATAATGCATGTCGCCATGACTCCAATCATGGTCAACCCGGAATGGGCCAGTAACCTTATTCGGCCCATCAAATAATGGACGCTCTTGTCTTCCTCCAGTTGGGGGCTCCGCGGACGCCAACTAAAGCGTTTCTTCAGAGGAGCATTGCTGAACTCCGGGAGGCCGATCCGAACAGGGTCCGGTAGCGGAGCGTCTTCTATATAAAACCATTCTGAAGGCCAGTCTTCGGACGCCTTCTTAGGGGTTCCAGATGGATATCCGGTCCCGGCAATGCGCCATATTTTGGCGCCGCCCACTTGATATATGAACCCCTCGTGAGAGCGGGGTACAAGGCAGAACAACCTCTTCCACAGCGTGAAATGGGGCTTGACGCCCAGGAATAGCTCGCAAAGAGCTACGTAACCCGCAATATGCAGGATTGAGGCGGGCGTGAGGTGATGAAGCTGGAGTCCGTAGAACTCCAGGAGCCCACGGAGGAATGGATGTACAGGAAATCCGAGCCCCCTTATCAGATAGGGGATGAAGCATACCCGCTCCCCTTTGTTGGGATTTGGGGTAACCTCCACTTGCTTCCCACCTTTGTAGGTGGCCAGCCCGGCTCGAACCGGAACCATAAAGGCCGGAGGGAGATATCCCCCTGCTTGGAGCTTCACCAGCTCGTTGTGCGGAACAGAGCATCTCCTCCAATCTCCTGGCAAAGGGCTAGGAGCGCGAGAAGAGGAGCCGCATTGACGGTCCATGATGGAATGGATTCTTGGTCGAGAGCGCTCCGATGAGTATTTGCGGGAGGAAGATGGTGATTTGGATCTGGGTTCTTGCCTCACTTATAGGCAGATTATTCGCACAACTAGGGGGTAAAACATAAAAGACACCCTGGCTTTTCACATTCGCGCGACGCGTGGAAGAAAGCCATTATTGGGCGTAGAAGCCAAGACGTGCAACATTGATGAAGAAGCTGGACACTATTCGGCAGGTACGTAGAACTTGAAGGAGAACCCGCCTTGCAACGCCGAAGACTGCACACACGCTGGACTTATTGTCATTGAAGCCTGGTTCGGGGGCTATTGAGGGAGTCCCGGATTAGGGGGTGTCCGGATAGCCGGACTACCATCATCAGCCGAACTATCATCGGCCGGACTATCATCATCGACCGGACTCCAAGACTAAGAATATACAAGATTGAAGACTTCGTCCCTTGTCCGGAGGGGACTTTCTTTGGCATGGAAGGCAAGCTTGGCGATACGGATATGTAGATCTCCTACCATTGTAACCGACTCTATGTAACCCTAGCCCTCTCCGGTGTCTATATAAACCGGATGGCTCTAGTCCGTAGAACAACAACCATTACAATCATACCATAGGCTAGCTTCTAGGGTTTAGCCTCCTTGATCTCGTGGTAGATCCACTCTTGTAAACATCCACAATATCAATATCAATCAAGCAGTACGTAGGGTTTTACCTCCATCAAGAGGGCCCGAACCTGGGTAAAACATCGTGTCCCTTGTCTCCTGTTACCATCTGCCTAGACGCACAGTTCGGGACCCCCTACCCGAGATCCCCGGTTTTGACACCGACAGGTTCCCGTCCAAAGTAGGTCTCCGGACGACGGTGCACCTCGCCCCATGGTGGGCGCTAAATGTCGGGGGTTGGGTGCGACATATGCCAAAGGATGGCTTATCATGGTGGGAGCGAGTAGAACGTCGCCGGTGCCAGGAAACGGGATTAGGCGAAGGCATGCACGCCGGCGAATCTTACCCAGCTTCGAGGCTCTCCGGGGAGATAACACCCCTACTGCTGCTCTGCGGGGTCTCCGCATGATCACTAAGGCGTAGTGACTACAAGGTTGCTCCTAGAGCTGTATTCTGGAGGTAGAAGGAGACAAGGCTAGCCCTCTTCTTCCTATATCATCGGGTCTAAGGCTAAATGGGAGCGAACCCTTTGCATGGGTGCCCTGGGGGGGTTATATAGACCTACCCCCCGGGGATACAATAGTAATCCAGCTGGGCGCGGGTCCCAGCCGTCTGTCTCACAGGCCGCCGTCTTCTCCGCCGACTGATGGGGCCCGCCGACTTGCGGGCCCCGCCGGCGAGTCCGGCACTGTATCCGTGCTTCTGATGACGCAGGCTTGGTCATTGGGTCGTGGCAATAGTGTCGCCGTCTATCGGGCGATCACTGTCGTTACTCCCCATTTTGTCTGGTTAATGGCGCGTGGGACCTGTGAGAGGGGCTGGCTGACACCGGGGAGCCGACTCCCACGGGGCCGCCTTCGGGGCGTACCCGCCGTCTTCTAGCTCTCACTGACTGGCGGGCCCGCCGTCTTTGAGCCGTATAGGTAGGCCATCGTGGCCACAGTGCACCGCGCACTGTGGCCGAGGTCAGGTCTGGCATGGCTACAGTGCCGGGCCACGCCGGAGATCTCCGGCGGTACGTCAAGCTGTAGCCACGCCGACCCCTCGCAGGCAGGAGGTGACGACAACGCCATGGTCGTACCCGCAATGAGTGTAGAGTCGAGGGCCGACTCTCTATAGCCGGCTCCTCCGGAAGTCGCCGGCCATGACTCGGTTCATCTGGGAGTCGTCCTCTAAGACTCAGTTCATCTGGGAGTCATCATCTGAGACTCGGCTCATCTGGGAGTCGTCATCTGAGACTCGGTTCATCTGGGAGTCGTCATCTGAGACTCGGTTCATCTGGGAGTCGTCATCTGAGACTCGGTTCATCTGGGAGTCGTCATCTGGGACTCGGTTCATCTGGGAGTCGTCATCTGAGACTCGGTTCATCTGGGAGTCGTCATCTGGGACTCGACTTTGAGGGGCGCGGCCTGCCCCGATGTCTTGAAAGGTTCTGGGGCTCGGGTCAGCCTACCCGTGGCCCATTACTCCGACAAGTGGGGTGGTCCCTTCGATCAAAGGTGATCGGGCAGGAGGACCATGGGTTGAACTTTGGGGCGACTAGCTCCAGCGCATAGACGTCCTTGAGAGCACGCTTCCGATCCCTTTTGGGGATGCGGGTTGCGTATATCATGTTCACTGTCCGCACTTGCGGGGGGAATCCCTTCTGTCCTCTGTTGTTCGGCGGCCGGGTCTCCTCCTCGTCAGCGCTACGCAGCCCCTTATCTCTCGTTTCGGCACTTAACTTTCCTGCCTGCTTGAACACCCAACAATCCCTGTTGGTGTGGTTGGCTGGTTGTTCGGGGGTGCCGTGTATCTGGCATGAGCGATCGAGTATCCAGTCTATGTTGGATGGGCCCAGAGGGTTTCTTTTGAATGGCTTCTTCCGCTGGCCGGGTTTAGAGCCTCTGAATCCGGCATTGACTGCCGTATCCTCAGTATTGTCGTTGTTAATACAGCGCTTGTGCCTGTTGCGACGTGACCTGCCATTGTTGTCCTTGGTATCTGAATTGCCATGGCTCTTGGTTATGTTATTGCTACGAGCTAGTCAGCTGTCTTCGCCCGCACAGAAGCGGGTCATGAGTGTCGTGAGGACTGCCATAGATTTCGGCTTTTCCTGTCCTAGGTGATGGGCAAGCCATTCGTCTCGAATGTTGTGCCTGAAGGCTGCAAGGGCCTCGGCATCCGGACGGTCGACTATTTGATTTTTCTTGGTTAGAAACCATGTCCAAAATTGCCTGGCCGATTCCTCTGGCTGCTGGATTATGTGGCTTAGGTCATCGACGTCTGGTGGCCGCACATAAGTGCCCTGGAAGTTGTCCAAGAATGCGGATTCCAGGTCCTCCCAGCAACTAATTAACTCTGTTGGCAGGCTGTTAAGCCAATGTCGAGCTAGTCCTTTAAGCTTGAGAGGGAGGTATTTGATGGCGTGTAGATCATCACCACGAGCCATGTGGATATGAAGGAGATAATCCTCGATCCATACCGCGGGATCAGTTGTGCCATCGTATGATTCGATGTTTACGGGCTTAAAACCCTCGGGGATTTGATGATCCTTTACTTCGACTGTGCAGCATAGTGGGTGTGCGGCACCCCTATACTGGGCTATATCACGGGGCAGCTCAGATGAGCTTGGCCTGTTGTATTCGGCCTGGCCGTATTTATCATATCCGGTGTGACGGTTATCATCACGTGAGGTGGGGCGCCCATGCGATCTGTAGATCGATCTTGTTTGCCTTGCCTTATCCTCCAATAGGTTTCCAAGGTCTGTTGCGTTTCCCCATGCTCTGGTACTCTTAGAGCGGCGCCGGGGTGCGGCTTGGATTGAGGGCCAGGGGGCCTCTCTGTCGTGGCCATGGGGTGGCCGATCGAGCGCATCCTACGCTGGTGATGTAGGTTTAGTTACTTCCTCCTCTAGTTGGGGTAGCAGCCTGCGCTTTGGGTAACTTTTGGAGGGGCGTTCGAGTTTATACTCTTCGGCCACCAGGACTTCAGTCCATCTGTCGGCTAGCAGGTCTTGGTCAGCTCTAAGCTGCTGCTATTTTTTCTTGAGGCTACTTGCCGTGGCCATAAGCCTGTGTTTGAAACGCTCTTGTTCAACGGGATCCTCTGGCACGACGAATTCGTCGTCGTCGAGGCTTGCCTCGTCTTCGGAGGGAGGCATATAATTGTCGTCCTCGACCTCTCTGTCGGCCGCTCTCTCATGAGGGTTGGCTCCTTCGCCCTCCTGCACTGAGTCCTGCTGGAGGGGGATGTCTTCTGTGCTGTCCGGGGTGTTGACATCTCCGGTGCCGGATTCACCGTTCTTGCTTTGGCGGGATTTAGAGCGGCGCCGCTGATGTCGGCGCTTGGGTTGCTTCTTGGAGGGGTCGTCCTCCGCTTTTTCATCGCCATCCCCTGCTTTGGGGGTGTCCACCATGTATATGTCGTATGACGAGGTGGCCTTCCAGTGCCCTATAGGTGTTGGTTCTTGGTCGTCTCCTTCATCGGCGTCCATACCGTCGATGTCTTCGGAGTCGAAGTCGAGCGTGTCGGTTAGATCATCGACAGTGGCTACAAAGTGGGTGGTGGGTGGGTTTCGAATTTCTTCGTCATCCGCATCCCAACCCTGCTGACCATAGTCCGGCTAGGGCTCTCCTGACAAAGAGAGATATTTTAGGGAGTTTAGGATATCGCCAAAGGGCGAGTGCTGAAAGACGTCTGCGGCGGTGAACTCCATGATCGGAGCCCAATCGGGTTCAATCGGAAGGGGTGTAGAAGATTCGGAGTCCGGAACAGAGTCCGGCACCTTGGAGTCACGGGCCTTGCAAAGGACTAGGCTGGTATTCGGCTCTATCGCCGTAGAAATTGCGGCTCCTGGGGCGGCGTCCAACCATCCATCCCTGGTTAGAGTAGTCGGCTCTGAGCTAATGGTCAGAGTGGGCACCTGAGCGGCACTCTGGGCGCTGTCCGGCGGCAGAGCTAGATCATGCCCATCGAGACAGTGCGGCACGCTCGGCCGTGGCTCGAATCTGTCGAAGATCAAGTCCCCGCGGATGTCGACCATGTAGTTTAAGCTTCCAAACCTGACCTGATGGCCAGGGTCATAGCTTTCGATCTACTCCAGATGGCCAAGCGAGTTAGCCCGCAGTGCGAAGCCGCCGAACATGAAGATCTATCCGGGGAGAAAAGTCTCACCTTGGACCGCGTCGTGGTTGATGATCGAAGAAGCCATCGGGCCTAAAGGCGACGACATAGAGGAACTCTCAATGAAAGCACCAATGCTGGTGTCAAAACCGGCGGATCTCGGGTAGGGGGTCCCAAGCTGAGCGTCTAGGCGGATGGTAACAGGAGACAAGGGACACGATGTTTTTACCCAGGTTCGGGCCCTCTCGGTGGAGGTAAAACCCTACTCCTGCTTGATTAATATTGATGGTATGGATATTACAAGAGTTGATCTACCACGAGATCAGAGAGGCTAAGCCCTAGAAGCTAGCCTATGGTATGATTGTTGTTCGTCCTACGGACTAAACCTCTCTGGTTTATATAGACACCGGAGAGGGCTAGGGTTACACAGAGTCGGTTACAATGGGAGGAGATCTTCATATCGTATCGCCAAGCTTGCCTTCCACGCCAAGGAAAGTCCCATCCGGACACGGGACGAGGTCTTCAATCTTGTATCTTCATAATCTGGGAGTCCGGCCAAAGGTCATAGTCCGGCCATCCGGACACCCCCTAATCCAGGACTCCCTCAATGATATTTACTTGATTGCTGCTATCAATAAAGAATTAAAGAGCCTAGGCGCTTTAGTCATGTGTTGGGAAGTACTTCTAAGCCCTACTTTCTCTTTTTTGGTTGGAAGATTTTGAACATGTAAATGTCCTACAGTAGAGTGATGCTTGTCACATGCACTAATCCACTAGTTGGAGCGTTAGATATCTTAGCCCAAGAAGTACACTGGCATGCTTTTTGACAAAGTAGTATCACAACACATACATGCATACTACAAGGTTAAGCAAGGATCTTATGGCAATGCTTATAAACAACATCATAATGAGGAACGTAACAACTTATCAAACTACACCCGAAGACTTTAACTAGGGCACCAAGCAGTTTTGGCTGGACTCCATTCCAAAGGAATTTGGCTAGGCCACTATTCTCTAGCGGACTTGTTGGTGCAATCGAGTGCCCCAAGAGTTTTGGAGATTGTTTAATAGAAGGAGTGAGGGACTAATGTGTTTCCTAGCGTGCATAGAGAGATTAGGCCCTAGAGTTCAGAGGATATTTCCATAAAATTGGAAGATTTTTTTCTACCAAAGAAGAGAAGAATGTGAAGGCAATTGTGGAGATTGCCATCAAAGAGATTGTGTGTTGGAGTTGACGCCCAAAGTACTTATGAGTCAAAGCAATTGCTACACATGACATCCAAGAGAAAATGACTATAGCAGAGAAGAATGAAGCTGAAGTGAAGATGTAGCGCATTTATTTTGTAGTTTCATTTTCTTCCATTGAGTCATAGGACCACCATAATATTAAGAGGGGATCACTATTCTGAGACTTATCTCTTTATCATGCTTGACGAAAAAAATATCCCACGTGTGTTGAGATAAATCTCTTCGTGTGAAAAGTAATTATGTGCCAGCCGAAGGCAAAGTTCTTCTGGGCTGCGAGAGAATTGCTCTAGTAGAGGAGTCAACCTTTGCTTCAAGTAATGTTCTATTATAGCTAGCCCCCACATGCCGTTACAATCGGGTGCTCAGTTGATTTTCCAAAGAAGTTTGTTTGAGCACCCCTCTAAGAAAGATTGTGAAACTTAGTTAGTGCTTGAGCATCACGATGATATAAGTTGAGAGCTTTGAACCTATTACTCTTAAGAGCTACTAACTCTCTAGACGATTTGGTGCCTTGCCGAGTGACAAAGAGTAATTGTGGTTTCCGAAGACAAAGTCTATCAAGACAATGGAGATAGCCTGAGTATCTACCAAGAGTGAATTGACACAAGTAGAGTAGTGGTCAAGGAGAATAGGACAGGAGAGGGGGGGAACATTGTATTGAGATCCAAAAAGAGAGAAGAAGCCATCTAGCTAATAACTATGGACCCGAAGGTCTGTGGTAAACTACGCACAACTCATCAGAAGGGCTATGGTGTTGATGTAGAAGCCCTCCATGGTGGAGTCCCCCTCCGGCAGAACGCGGTGACGGCTCCAAGATGGGATCTCGTGGATACAAAAGGTTACAGTGGCGGAAATATTTCTTTGGTCGCTGCCCAGATGTTTTCGGGGTATGTAGGCTTATATAGGAGGAAGAAGTGCGTCGATGGCCGCCCGAGGGGCCCATGAGACAGGGGGTGCGCCCTATAGGGGGGCGTGCCCTACCCTCTCGTGGCCGCCTCGGCTGCTTCTTCACTTGCACTCCAAGTCCTCTGGATCAGGTTCGTTCCAAAAATCACGCTCCCAAAGGTTTCATTCCGTTTGGACTCCGTTTGATATTCCTTTTATTTGAAATAATGAAATAGGCAAAAAAACAGCAATACGGGTTGGGCCTCCGGTTAGTAGGTTAGTCCCAAAAATGATAATAATATGTAAAATAAAGCCCATAAACATCCAAAATAGGTAATATAATAGCATGGAACAATAAAAAATTATAGATACGTTGGAGACGTATCAAGCATCCCCAAGCTTAATTCCTGCTCGTCCTTGAGTAGGTAAATGATAAAAACAGAATTTTTGATGTGGAATGCTACCTAGCATAATTCTCAATATAATTTTCTTTAATGTAGCATGAATGTTTATATCCAAATGACTCAAGATAAAAGCTTATCAAACATAAAATAATAATGCTTCAAAGCATACTAACAAATAATCATGTCCTATCAAAATAACATATCCAAAGAAAGCTTATCCCTACAAAATCATATAGTTAGGCCATGCTTCATTTTCATTACACAAAATACTCCCATCATGCACAACCCCGATGATGAGCCGAGCAATTGGTTCATACTTTTTAACGCGCTTCAGCTCTTCAACTCTTATGCAATACATGAGCGCAAGCCATCGACATAGCACTATGGTGGTCTAATATGGTGGTTGTGAGGACAAAAAGTGGGAAAAGATAGTGTCACATCAACTAGGCATATCAACGGGCTATGGAGATGCCCATCAATAGATATCAATGTGAGTGAGTAGGGATTTCCATGCAACGGATGCACTAGAGCTATAAGTATATGAAAGCTCAACAAAAGAAACTAAGTGGGTGTGCATCCAACTCGCTTGCTCATGAAGAACATGGGCATTTTTTAGGAAGCCCATCATTGGAATATACCAGCCAAGTTCTATAATGAAAAATTCCCACTAGTATATGAAAGTGACAACATATGAGACTCTCTATCATGAAGATCATGGTGCTATTTTTGAAGCACAAGTGTGGAAAAAGAGATAGTAGCAATTGTCCCTTCTCTCTTTTTCTCTCATTTTTTCTTTTTTTTTCTTTTTTTCTTTTTTTCTTTTTCTTTTTTTTCTTTTCTTTTTTTATTTTTCTTTTCCTTTTTTTATTTTTCTTTGTGGGCTTCTTTGGCCTCTTTTATTTTTATAAAGTCCGAAGTCCCATCCCGACTTGTGGAGGATAGTCTTCATCATCCTTTCCTCACTGGGACAATGCTCTAATAATGAAGATCATCACACTTTTATGGATTTACAACTGAAGAATTACAACTCAAAGCTAGAACAAAATATGACTCTATATGAATGCATCTGGCGGTGTACCGGGATATGCAATGAATCAAGAGTGACATGTATGAAAATTATGAAGGTGGCCTTGCCACAAATATGATTTCAACTACATGATCATGCAAAGAGCACTATGACAATGATGAAATGTGTCATAATAAATGGAACGGTGGAAAGTTGCATGGCAATATATCTCGGAATGGTTATGGAAATGCCATAATAGGTAGGTATGGTGGCTGTTTTGAGGAAGGTAAATAATGGGTTTATGCTACCGGCGAAAATTGCGCGGTAAAATAGAGGCTAGCTAAGTGGAAGGATGAGTGTGCGTATATCCATGGACTCACATTAGTCATAAATAACTCATATACTTATTGCAAAAATCTACTCCGCCCTCGAAGCAAAGTACTACTATGCATGCCCCAAGAGGGATAGATTGGTAGGAAAAATCCATCGCTCGTCCCCGACTGCCACTCATAAGGAAGACACTCAAAAGAGCACCTCATGCAACAAATTTGTCACACAACTTTTACCATACGTGCATGCTATGGGACTTGCCAACTTCAACAAAAGTATATCTCAATTTCATAATTATCCACTAGCATGACATAATTATCCACTAGCATGACCCTAACATTACCACCTTTATATCTCAAAACATTTATCAAGCATCAAATTGAACCTAGCATCCAATTCATTTTCTATGATAGTTTTTATTATACCCAACTTGGATGCTCATCATTCTAGGACCAAATTCATAACCAAGGCAAATACCATGATGTTCTCAAAATTAATCCACCACCATGCTCTAAAAAATATAAGTGAAGTACTAGAGCAAAAAACTATCAAGCTCAAAAGATATAAGTGAAGCACATAGAGTATTCTAGCAAATTCTAATCAAATAGGCTTCTCCAAAAAGGTGTGTACATCAAGGATGATTGTGGTAAACCAAAAAAATCAAAGACTAATATAATACACGATGCTCCAAGCAAAACGCATATCATGTGGCGAATAAAAATATAGCTCCAAGTAAAGTTACCTATGAACGAAGACGAAAGAGGGGATGCCTTCCCGGGGCATCCCCAAGCTTAGGCTTTTGGCCATACTTGAATATCTTGGGGTGCCTTGGGCATCCCCAATCTTAGGCTTTTGCCACCCTTTATTCCGTAGTCCATAAAAGCTTTACCCAAAACTTGAAAACTTCACAACACAAAACTCAACAGGAAATCTTATAAGCTCCGTTAGTGAAAGAAAACAAAACCACCACATAAGGTACTTTAATGAACTCATTATTTATTTATTTTGGTGTTAAACCTACTGTATTCCAAGTTTTCTATGGTTCATACCCTTACATACTAGCCATAGATGCATCGAAATAAGCAAACAACACAGGAAAGGCAGAATCTGTCAAAAACAGAACAGTCTGTAGAAATCTGTAACTAACGCAAATTATGGAACCTTAAAAATCCTACCAAAATAGGAAGTCCTAAACAATTTGTTTATTAATCATCAGAAAAACAAATAAATGCAAAATCTCGTTCCTGTGATTTATGGAATTTTTTCTCGTGAGCGCAAAGTTTCTGTTTTTCAGCAGAATCAAATCAACTATCATCATAGGTTATCCTATAGGTTCTACTTGGCACAAACACTAATTAAAAGATAAAAACACATCTAAACAGAAAGTAGAAACAAAATTTAACAGTAAACGGGAACAAAAACAAAGAACATAAAGAAAATTGGGTTGCCTCCCAACTAGCGCTATCGTTTAACTCCCCTAGCTAGGCATAAAAGCGAAGATAGCTCTAAGTAGTGCCATCTTTGGCACTTGGATCATAGGTAGCTCGCATGATAGATTCATAAGGTAATTTGACTTTCTTTCTTGGAAAGTGCTCCATGCCTTTATTTAATGGAAATTGTAATCTAATATTCCCTTCCTTCATATCAATAATCGCACCAATTGTTCTATGGAAAGGTCTACCAAGAATAATAGGGCAAGAAAGATTGCAATCAATATCAAGAACGATAAAATCAATGGGCACAAAATTTCTATTTGCAACAATAAGGACATCATTGATCCTTCCTATTGGTTTTTTAATGGTGGAATCCGCAAGGTGCAAATTTAAAGGGCAATCATCAAGATCATGGAAACCTAGAATATCACATAAAGTTTTTGGAATCGTGGAAACACTAGCACCCAAATCACACAAAGCAAAACACTCATAATTTTTAATTCTAATCTTTATAGTAGGTTCCCACTCATCATTAAGTTTTCTAGGTATAGAAACTTCCAAATTAAGTTTTTTATCAAAAGATTGCATCAAGGCATCAACGATATGTTTGGTAAAAGCATTATTTTGACTATAAGCATGTGGAGAATTAACAACGGATTGCAACAAGGAAATACAACTTTCTAAAGAACAATTATCATAATCAAATTCCTTGAAATCCGAGATAGTGGGTTCAATGCTATTTAAAGTCATGACCTCTCCAATCCCACTTTTACCAAATTTAGCATCGAGATCTAAAAACTCCGAATTTTTGGGACGCCTTTTAGGTAAAGTTGACTCATCTTCAGTCCCATAACTTTCAAGATTCATATTTCAAAACAAAGATCTAATAGGGTACATAACAATGACTTTAAGATCTTCATCATTATTTTCATGGGAACTAGAAGAACACGCTTTTATAAAGCTATCTTTCTTAGCATGCAATCTAGTGGTTCTTTCCTTGCACTCGTCAATGGAGATTCTCATTACTTTGAGAGACTCATTGATATCATGCTTAGGAGTAGAAGATCTAAGTTTAAGAGAATCAACATCAAGCGAAAGTCTATCAACGTTCCTAGTCAAATCATCAACTTTGAGCAATTTTTCTTCAAGAAAAGCATTAAAATTCTTTTGAGAAATCATAATTATTTCACATTATTCTCAAAATCAGAGGGCATCTTATTAAAATTACCATAAAAACTATTGTAGGAATTTCCATAATTATTAGAGGAATTACTAGGGAACGGTCTAGAATTAAAGTTTCCTCTATAAGGTTTGTTTCCAAAACTATTCCTACCAAAAAAATTCACATCCATAGATTCATTATTATTCTCAATCAAAGTAGACAAAGGCATATCATTGGGATCAAGAGGAGTATTTTTAGTAGCAAACATTTTCATAAGTTCATCCATCTTTCCACTCAAAACATTGATTTCTTCTATAGCATGCACTTTTTTACTAGTAGATCGTTCGGTGTGCCATTGAGAATAATTTGCCATAATATTATCAAGAAGTTTTGTAGCATCTCCTAACGTGATTTCCATAAACGTGCCTCCCGCGGCCGAATCTAAGAGATTCCTAGAAGCAAAGTTCAAACCGGCATAAAATTTTTGTATGATCATCCATAAATTCAAACCATGAGTAGGGTAATTGCGAATCATCAATTTCATTCTTTCCCAAGATTGGGCAACATGCTCATGATCAAGTTGTTTAAAATTCATAATATCGTTCCTAAGAGTGATGACCTTAGCGGGAGGAAAATACTTAGAGATAAAAGCATCTTTGCACTTGTTCCAAGAATCAATACTATTTTTAGGCAAAGTCGAAAACCAAACGTTAGCACGATCTCTAAGTGAAAATGGAAATAACTTCAATTTAACAATATCATTATCCGTATCTTTTTTCTTTTGCATATCACACAAATCAACAAAGTTGTTTAGATGAGTAGCGGCATCTTCACTTGGAAGGCCGGCGAATTGATCTTTCATAACAAGATTCAGCAAAGCGGTATTGATTTCACAAGACTCAACATCATTAAGAGGAGCAATCGGAGTACTAAGGAAATCATTATTATTGGTATTCTAGAAATCACACAATTTGGTATTATCTTGCGCCATGGAAACAAGTAATTCAACACACAAGCAAACAGAAAAAGGCAAACGAAAGAGAGGAGGAGATTGGGAAAGAGAGGGCGAATAAAACTGCAAGGGTGAAGTGGGGGAGAGGAAAACGAGAGGCAAATGGCAAATAATGTAAATGCGAGGGAGATGAGTTTGTGATGGGTACTTGGTATGTCTTGACTTGACCGAAGACCTCCCCGGCAACCACTCCAGAAATCCTTCTTGCTACGTCTTGATCTTGCGTTGGTTTTCCTTGAAGAGGAAAGGGTGATGCAGCAATAGTAGCCTAAGTATTTCTCTCAATTTTTGAGAACCAAGGTATCAATTCAGTAGGAGGCTCCTCAACAAGTCCCACGAACCTACACAAACAAACAAAGAACTCGCAACCAACGCAATAAAGGGGTTGTCAATCCCTTCAGTGCCACTTGCAAAAGTGAGATCTAATAGAGATAATAAGATAAGATAAATATATTTTTGGTATTTTATAATGTAGATGCAGAAAATGAAGATGCAAATAAAAGTAAATTGGAAGCAAATATGATAAGAGATAGACCCGGGGGCCATAGGTTTCACTAGTGGCTTCTCTCAAGAGCATAAGTATTACGGTGGGTGAACAAATTACTGTCGAGCAATTGATATAAAAGCGAATAATTATAATGTTATCTATGCATGATCATGTATATAGGCATCACGTCTGCAACAAGTAGACCGACTCCTGCCTGCATCTACTACTATTACTCCACACATCGACCGCTATCCAGCATTCATCTAGAGTATTAAGTTCATAAGAACAGAGTAACACATTAAGCAAGATGACATGATGTAGAGGGATAAACTCAAGCAATATGATATAAACCCCATCTTTTTATCCTCGATGGCAACAATACAATACGTGTCTTGCAACTCTTTTTGTCACTGGGTAAGAACACCGCAAGACTGAACCCAAAGCTAAGCACTTCTCCCATGGCAAGAAAGATCAATCTAGTAGTCCAAACCAAACCGATAATTCGAAGAGACTTGCAAAGACAACTCAATCATATAAAAGAATTCAAAGAAGATTCAATTATTATCCATAGATAAACTTGATCATAAACCCATAATTCATCGGATCTCGACAAACACACTGCAAAAATAGATTACATCAAATAGATTTGCACAAGAGAGGGGGAGAACATTGTATTGAGATCCAAAAAGAGAGAAGTCATCTAGCTAATAACTATGGACCTGAAGGTATGTGGTAAACTACTCACAACTCATCAGAAGGGCTATGGTGTTGATGTAGAAGCCCTGCATGGTGGATTCCCCCTCCAGCAGAACGCCGGCGACGGCTCCAAGATGGGATCTCGCAGATACAGAAGGTTACAGTGGCGGAAATATTTATTTGGTGGCTCCCTGGATGTTTTTGGGGTATGTAGGCTTATATAGGAGGAAGAAGTATGTTGGTGGCCGCCCGAGGGGCCCACGAGATAGGGGGCATGCCCTATAGGGGGGGGCTACCCTCTCGTGGCCGCCTTGGCTGCTTCTTAACTTGCACTCCAAGTCCTCTGGATCACGTTCGTTCCAAAAATCACGCTCCCGAAGGTTTCATTCCGTTTGGACTCCGTTTGATATTCCTTTTCTTCGGAATACTGAAATAGGCAAAAAAACAACAATACGGGCTGGGCATCGGTTAGTAGGTTAGTCCCAAAAATGATAATAATGTGTAAAATAAAGCCCATAAACATCCAAAACAGGTAATATAATAGTATGGAACAATGAAAAATTATAGATTATTTGGAGACGTGTCAGGTGGCTGAAAAATAAATGACATGAGACATATGATAGCTCTACAACATTGCATGGCAAACAAAATTACGTTCTACTCCGTATGATTTTGTAATATATGAGCACCGGAAATGCAGGTACTCCTCCAGCACACCACCACATGTGGTCATATCAAGATAACAGTCGACTGAAAATAAATAGGTCAGTCAATTTTTTTAATGAACCATCCGATCTATAAGGAACGGGCAGATGGCCTTCGTCTACTTCCCGCGAGTCACTGTTGACGATCTTTCTCAAACCGCCAGCGACCACCGACCTAGACCCCTGCCTCCGCCGCCCCGCCCTCCCCTCGACCTCACACCACCGTCGTGCTTGGTAGTGCCCCCAGGCCATCCCTTTATTCCCGGCCGACCTCTAGATTGGGCGCCAGTAGCTCTAGGGCCCACACGCCCCTAAGGTAAACACCGAGGCGCTGCTTCCCCGGTGTAATAGGCGGACTAGCGCTTTTTACGCTGGGGAATGCTTCCGTTAATTGGGAATCAACTGACCAGGAATTGAAATTCATGGGGGCGACGGACCTCTAGCTAAGGTGAAATAGTATATGAGGAGAAACCTTGTGCATCACGAGTTACTAGGAACATCTAGTATCAAGAAGAAGCAGTCAACTAGTGTCTTCTGTGGGATGAATACCGTGCAAGCAGACATGTAAGATTTGCACGAATAAGGGAAGAGGAGTACCCTTATAGGTTGCCAGTGTGGTCTCCTCCATATGTCGCGGCGATCTTCTTTTTTCTCCTGGGGGAACCGATGTTTTGAAGAACGATGGATTCTTCGATAAACCCATGGCCAAATTGTTGACTGTGTTGCCATGTCCGTATATCAGCGGAGGGGAAGCAGATCCGAGGCCGCGAAGGACGGCATAGCAGGAACAACTCCTGTGTGGTGGACGGTGGCGAAGTTGCTGCGGCAGCGGTGAGGCGCAGGACGGCGTGGTTGAACTTGCTCGGGTACGGACTGCTCGGCCTCGTCTTCAACTACTAGCCATGGAGGGCATTGCCGTTGAGGTTGCGGTGGACGACAACGTCGGGGTATCAGCTCCGGTGTGATGGTGGAGGGCGGCGGTTGATGGGTGGGATGGGGTTGTGACACCCCCGATTCAATCATACACTAATCATACACGCAAACATGTACGATCAAGATCAGGGACTCACGGGAAGATATCACAACACAACTCTACAATTAAAATAAGTCATACAAGCATCATAATACAAGCCAGGGGCCTCGAGGGCTCGAATACAAGTGCTCGATCATAGACGAGTCAGCGGAAGCAACAATATCTGAGTATAGACATAAGTTGAACAAGTTTGTCTTAAGAAGGCTAGCACAAACTGGGATACAGATCGAAAGAGGCGCAGGCCTCCTGCCTGGGATCCTCCTAAACTACTCCCGGTCGTTGTCAGCGGCCTGCACATAGTAGTAGGCACCTCCGGTGTAGTAAGAGTCGTCCTCAACAGTGGCGTCAAGCTCCTAGGCTCCAGCATCTGGTTGTGACAACCAGGTAGAATGGAAAGATGGAAAAGAGGGAGAAAAGCAACCGTGAGTACTCATCCAAAGTACTCGCAAGCAAGGATCTACACTACATATGCATGGGTATATGTGTAAAGAGGCAATATCGGTGGACTGAACTGCAGAATGCCAGAATAAGAGGGGGATAGCTAGTCCTATCGAAGACTACGCTTCTGGCAGCCTCCGTCTTGCAGCATGTAGAAGAGAGTAGATTGAAGTCCTCCAAGTAGCATCTCCTAGCATATTCCTACCCGGCGATCCTCCCCTCGTCGCCCTGTGTAAAAGCGATCACCGGGTTGTCTGTGGAACTTGTCTGGGTGTGTTTTATTAAGTATCCGGTTCTAGTTGTCATAAGGTCAAGGTACAACTCCAGGTCGTCCTTTTACCGAGGGACACGGCTATTCGAATAGATAAACTTCCGTGCAGGGGTGCACCACATAACCCAACACGCTCGATCCCATTTGGCCGGACACACTTTCCTGGGTCATGCCCGGCCTCGAAAGATCAACACGTCGTAGCCCCACCTAGGCACAACAGAGAGGTCAGCACGCTGGTCTAAATCCTATGCACGCAGGGGTCTGGGCCCATCGCCCATTTCACACCTGCATGTTGCGTACGCGGCCGGTGAGTAGACCTAGCAACCTCCATTACAAAGGAAGTTGGGTTAACGTAGTCCAACCCGGCGCACGCCGCTCAGTCGCTGACGTCACGAAGGCTTCGGCTGATACCACGACGTCGAGTGCCCATATCTTTCCCGCGTAGTTGGTTAGTGCGTATAGGCCAGTGGCCAGACTCAGATCAAATACTAAGATCTCGTTAAGCGTGTTATTATGAAGCAACCATGAACGCCGACCAGGGCCAGGCCCACCTCTCGCCTAGGTGGTCGCAACCTGCCCTATCGCTCCGCCACAAAGTAACAGTCGGGGGCCGTCAGGAACCCAGGCCCACCTCTACCGGGATTGAGCCACCTGTCCTTCCAGCCCCCACATCAGAATCACTTGCGGGTACTCAACGAGCTGATCCGACTTATTCACCATCTGTATAGTATGTATATATGTATGGTATATACCCGTGATCACCTCCCAAGTGATCACGGCCCGATAGTATAGCAAGGAAGACTGACAAGAATGTAGGGCCAATGATGATAAACTAGCATCCTATACTAAGCATTTAGGATTGCGGGTAAGGTATCAATGACTGTAGCAACAATGACAGGCTATGCAACAGAATAGGAGTAACCGAACAGTAACATGCTATACTACTCTAATGCAAGCAGTATAGAGAAGAATAGGCAATATCTGGTGATCAAGGGGCGGGCTTGCCTGGTTGCTCTATCAAGGAGGAGGGGTCGTCAACACCGTAGTCGATCGAGGCAGCAGTGACGTCTGTCTCGTAGTCTACCGGAGAGAAGAGGGCGAAGAAACAATGAATACAGAGCAAACAAAGCATCACAAAATATAACAAGGCAATACGCGGTGCCAGGGGTGAACTAACGCAGGGATCGGTGACACTGGCGAAGGGGGAAAACATCCGGGAAAGTATTCCTGGTGTTTCGCGTTTTTGGACAGATGAACCGGAGAGGGAAAGTTGTGTGTTTGCTATGCTAGGGATGTGTGGCGGACGAATGGGATGCGTATACGGATTCATCTCGTTGTTCTGAGCAACTTTCATGTACAAAGTTTTTTCATCTGACCTACGGTTTATTTTCTATGATTTTTTGAAGTTTAAACAATATTATGGAATTCCTGGAAATTAGCTAAGTCTGAGAATTGTTCGTTTTTTTATAAAACTTCACTTGGTTGTTTTCCGAAGGCTATAACTAATGTTATGTAATTCTAATGAAGACACTACATATAAGTGTTTTACTCTACATCAACAGCACTACAAGGCCATGCCATTAGATAGCCTGAACAACTCCTCTAATAGGTCCATTTACAGCTCCGAAGTAGTTAAGACAGTAAATCTGTTTTTCAGTTTTCTCTCTCAAGAGAACATAGACTTTTGTCATTTTTATAGGAATTAATCCATGATGTATTTGAATTTGGTCCAATGGAATAATTTGGAGGTTGTCATGTGTACTCCCAACACAAATTAATTTCAACGAAGTTAGACTTTCTTTGACCATAGTTTTGTTGCCATCCAGAGAGCTAAGAAGGTAGAAATAGCAAAAGCTAGCCAGCGCTACAGTAACATTCAGTTACTGTAGCAGTGGCAGCAGAGAAACGAATTGCAGCGGCAGGAGGGGAGGAGCGCGGCAGTAGTAGCAGCAGTTTGCAGGTCGCGGCCCTGGGCGTACGCGCACGCGCGGGGGTTCAGACAGAGGCGGACAGCAGTATGCAGGTTGCAGACGGCAGCAAGGCCTCGCGCGGACGCGGGCGTAAGAGGGCCCGAACATGGGTGGCGCCGGGCGCGACCTGGGGCGCGTGGGCGCGAGCAGGGGGCTCGCGAGCGCAGCGGCCAGTAGGGACGCGGGTGAGCGGGCGCGCGATGGCGGTTCCGGCCAGGAACAAGGCGGTGCGCGATGAGACGACGTAAACACGGCGGCCGGAGTAACACCACCGGCAACAACAAGCAATAGCAGCGGATTGAGCATCAGGCAAAGGGGAAACCACGATGAGGCTCACCTAGTAGGCGCACGAGGGCCCATTGGAAATTTAGGTGCAGCAGTCGTAGTGTATTTGACGGAGAGGCGTCGGTGGCCGAAAGAGGAAGAGGCGTTCGACCCTGGCGAAGAAGAGGCGCCCAGCTCGAGCCCTTACATGTAGTCGAAGTTGAGGAGGGAGGCGGTGCTCTTGGACACCACCGTGAAGCTCGGGGAGGCCCCGGTGCACGGTGAAGACGAAGACGCGATGACGGCAACGCACGGGCGGCGACTCGTGCGAGAGGGAGGGCAAATGGGGATTAGGGTGCCAGGCACCGTGGGAACAGGGCGCCAGTCTTATATGCGAGGTGGTCACCGAGGAGGGCCACCGAATGGCCGACACGGTGATGGCCGGTGCCGTGGCAGGCATCGGCGCGGCCACGCCCTCCCGTGAATAGGGAGCGGGGAAGCAGGGGCAAGGTGGGCTGGCCTGGTGGCCTAGTGGGTCAAGGCCCAGGGGAGGGGAAGGTCTTTTTGTTTTTCTGTTTTTTTACTTTTGTTCTTGTTTTTCTTTTTAGTTGCCATTTATTTTAGTCCTAGTAAAATATAAACTTAGCATCTAAATTAGTATTTCAACCTAGTCCACAGTCACAAAAAGTCTAGGCCCCAAATAACTTAGTTTGACATTTTATTAATTATAAAAGGTATTTAAATAATTGTTGTTGCTACTGTTTTAATCACTTTAGAGTATTTTAGAATTTTATAAATTTAGTATGGGTTAATTGACACAAACCGAACATTTTAGTTTTAATGTTTCAAAAGTTTCACCGATCGACTTTATTTTGAAGTTTAATTCCGAACCGATTTTGAACTAACGTGAGGTTAACAACAGTAAGCGAGGTGATGTGGCATCATTAACAGAGGTTCACTGTAGCTTAATTATTCGGGCGTCACAATTCTCCTCCACTACAAGAAATCTCGTCCCGAGATTTAAGAGGTGGAATAAGGGGGAAATGTCTGGTTACGAAATCCTAACGAATCTTCTCGGTCTTGGTTGCTCTTCTCGAAGTAGTCGATTCATGGCGCTGATGTATTCATTTCTCTGCTTCAGGTCATCATGATGAAGTTTTCATCCTTCCTTCAGGATCTTCACCGTACTTACGAAAGGGTAAGAAGGGAACACTCTATAAGGATGGATTCTAACAAGATCGAGCATCAGACGGTTAACTCAGGGAAGAAGCATAAGTATCTCTCGATTTGAAACTGAAGAAGATATCAAGAGAAAAGTAAGAAGGTACCATGAGAAGTTTCAAACGGATAGGCAATCGTTCGGTGCCTAATCAGAAGGTGAAACGGTTTCAGGGCAACGAGAATAGGTATTGCATCCCATACCAGAATAGATCACTAGACAGGTGGTCCATGAATTACATACGAAGTCAAGCGCGAGGAACAACCTTGGGAACAGGGGGTGTACAGGAGAGTCAGGTTTCGATCCTGTGGAACTGTGGGTTATGGGCCCACCATGTGGTTTAAAAGTAGGGAGGGCGCTGTCTTCTTGCACGATCATGATAGCAAGGGATGTCAGATAAGAGACTGTCAGCTATGTCGCCAACAATGTCGGTACCAAGGGCGAGGGACGAAGAGAACCCTATTCCTGCTCGTTGAATGAGGCGGACCAATAGGCAAAGTTCTCTTCCATCAGTGACTACCGAAATGTCATCAGCTATAGTAACAGGGTCTTGCTGACAGAATTGCACACTGAGGTGTTTGCACGAGCAGGGAATTATTACTGCTATATCATATGGATCACAATAAGGGTTTAAACAAACCAATGGAAAGGGAAAAGCGTCTATCAGATTTAATCAAAACAATGGAAAGAAAAATGTGTTTAAACACATATTTCAGGGGTATATCCTTCCCAAGGATAAGCAGAGCATGATATCCATGACAGGATATAACGTAGGAAACCATTTAGGTAAGGGGAGAAGAATGACATTTCCCAAACAACAGTGTTTGAATAATTGATGACGGAAATTAAGCATGGTGCTTCGAATGTTCTTATCGATGATCAGAGTACCACAAACATGCTTCGAGATAGCATTGATATCGTCATCAAGTAAGGGTCAGAATTTGGATGCACAAAGGATCCATCAGGAACAAACTATAGAATAAGTCTTACAATTTCCTCATAGAAGAATGGCTAACCTTGCTAAAAGGAAACTATAATAATAGGTCCTTTGATCAGGTGTGCTAGGCATGATATCACCTTCTGGGTTATATAAAGATCAATGGTATGACTCTTGAAAAATGTTCCAACCATCATATCTAACGAGTTTCAAATCTGATTGGTGTGAGGACACCTCAGACTCAGGATGCTTGAGAAGAAAAAGGTGCAACACAAATTGACGAGAAGACATTGTAAGATTCTCGGGAAATGAACCAAGGAAGCAAGTTCGGAAACAAGAGTTCATCATTAAATCAAGGAGAGGGTTAGGAAGTGGCTGAGGGACTCAGCGACAATTCATGGAGATTCCCAAAAGATGGATTTCCATAATTATCTGAGCAAGGAGATAACACTTGTCAGATCAAATGATATAATGATGTATGCTCGAGGAGAACATCCACGAGTAAACATTGGTTGAAAGGTGCACCCAAAATATGGGCATAGGTACATGATCAATGTTTAGAATGGTGATCCGATATCCAATGGTCTAAGAATGAAATGTCGACCATAATCTTCAAAGCAATATGGTTGCTAGAAGGGCAGAACCCAAACATCACCGATCGAATCAACACGGGGACCAAGAAAGAATGGTAATGGTGAGAAGTATCACTATACCAAGAATTCTTAAGAGGTGGAGTAATTCTCACCACATTCTTGACTAAAGAGATGGTAATACTCCAAGGTAATTAAGATCAAAGGCCGGATAGCAAGGAACTCAAGGTATAACACAGAACACGAACAAGTTTGTGTTGGAGGGGAGGCATTAAAGTGGTCGATGACCACACAAATCATCGAGGGCAAGGATGGTATTTCTCATCATGAATTCAATTGATATCCAGGAAGGAGTCAAGATGTTGATGATGATCATGAAAAATTTTGTCGAGAGGCTCCACGAAGATGTAATCAATCAGGGACGACAACAAGTCAAAGGAATGATGAAGCGGAAGGTTATTAGAACGATGGTTACGACAGAAACTCGAAATCAAGCTTGCAGTTCAAGGCGAAATGATATGATATGGAAAATCGACGTAAGCTTAGCTCACCATCGAAAATTTTGCTCCAGGAAGAAGGACCAAGTAGCACAGTTAAAATTTAGCATGATAAAGATATAGTTGATCAGGCTAGAAATGACGCGATCGAGTACAAACTCATAACTAAAGAAGATTACTAATAGTTGTTCAATTGTGATGCAGACTCGATTCAGTTATTGGTGTGCTTAAGTGTTTAACGACTCAGAGCCCATGAAAAAAATTTGGAATCAATGAGAATGTAGTACTTTTGGAGAACTCATAAGAAGTTATGCAGTTCTGTGATAATCTCGAGATACCAGGGTGTAATACTCAACGAAAGATCAAAGTAAAGGTTGGACTGGTGTATTGATCCACAGAAGACAAGTGCTTAAACTTTCCCGAGAAATGGGATCAAAGAAGAACATATGGTCGGAACCACAATTGCAAAAGATCAATTCTCCGATACCAAAGTATATTATATCAAGGAAATAGCTATTATCGCAAGAAGCTCCCATGGTAGGATCCACATCGTGTCCATGGGCATGAACACAAAGGTTCAAGGTCGACTCCCACTTCCTCAATGCATAACCTTCCATTCACCTCTCGTATTTCAAAAATGACATTAGTTGTTGAACATTTTACCTGGTACAATACCCGATAAGTATGACCCGTGAAATCTTTCGGGTTCGCATCGATTAGGGAAGGTAATGGTTCAACCAATCGGGGCATCTAGGAATATATACCACAAACTTCGGAGTAAAGAACTCAAGCTCGGGAGCTGAGCATGGTTGACAAAAGCAGGGGATACAATTTATCAAAGGCCTTATGTATCTGAGGAAAAGCTCACAAGGTTAATGAATACGAAGGACGGTGTCGGACAAAATCCAACAAAGGACCTGGCGGTCCCTAAGGGATTTGATGTGAGCATCGGTACTCAACCGGAAGAAGAAGGAATGCAAGGAGATCTGATTATAGAAACAACCGAGTAAGTCAAGCTCAAATGCAAAAGGAATTAAGATTTCCAAACAAAGGGATCAGAAGCAAACACTCTGATAAAGGATGGATAATTTGAATACACTTAGGGGTACAATCGACGGCAATTTAATTGGCTGAGAACCAGCTCATGTTCAAAATGATGTCTGAGCCAGAAGGATAATTTTCAGGGAATAAATGATGATTGTGTGCATTCACACACATGTTGAATTAACAAGATCAGAATGTCGATCACAGAGTATTTTAATGAATATCGCTAGACATATGGAAGTAACCATTATGCAAGCAGGTAAAGAAGATCAAGAGCAATAGGCTACTAAGGATTTTGGAAGAGCCAATGGCATTTAGAAGCATTTTGCGAAACACCTAAACAACTGGGGATGAGCGGATGATCGGTAAGTGCGAGGAATTATCCGTATGGGTATTTATGAGGAAAAGGAGCTGCAAGGCAGCAGACACAAAGGATTCTCGGAATATCCGAGGTATTTCAGGGTATCTTGTAATATCAAGATAAAATTGGAAATGAAGTTATGGATGACAAGTGTATGTAGCTTTCCATAGGGATTTATCGGTGGTATGGAATTGCAACGCCGAAGGGAACAAGGGTCTCATGGAAACATCGGAGAGTATCTTCAAAATTTTCTGGTGCAGCAGGCGATCATCTGGACTGAAGGGGCTCACCGGGAGAAAGTATTATCGAGAACCTAGAGTCAGAGTTAGTAAAATCGCTTAACCTGAATAGAAGAGATGTCAGAGTCCCAGAGTATAGGTCGAGGAATAAAAGATCCTAATACCACCCAATGGCAACGTGGGCCCATGGGCCGCACAGCCATGTTAGTAAAAGTTTTGCAATGTCTAGACTCGACTTCGGCCAAGGAGTGTGGAAGGGGAATTCCTACAGGCAGTCGGCTCTGATACCAACTTGTGACGCCCCCGATTCAATCGTACACTAATCATACACGCAAACGTGTATGATCAAGATCAGGGACTCACGGGAAGATATCACAACACAACTCTACAAATAAAATAAGTCATACAAGCATCATAATAAAAGCCAGGGGCCTCGATGGCTCGAATACAAGTGCTCAATCATAGACGAGTCAGCGGAAGCAACAATATCTGAGTACAGACATAAGTTAAACAAGTTTGCCTTAAGAAGGCTAGCACAAACTGGGATATAGATCGAAAGAGGCTCAGGCCTCCTGCCTGGGATCCTCCTAAACTACTCCCGGTCGTCGTCAGCTGCCTGTACGTAGTAGTAGGCACCTCCGGTGTAGTAAGAGTCGTCGTCCACGGTGGCGTCAAGCTCCTGGGCTCCAGCATCTGGTTGCGACAACCAGGTAGAATGGAAAGATGGAAAAGAGGGAGAAAAGCAACCGTGAGTACTCATCCAAAGTACTCGCAAGCAAGGATCTACACTACATATGCATGGGTATATGTGTAAAGAGGCAATATCGGTGGACTGAACTGCAGAATGCCAGAATAAGAGGGGGATAGCTAGTCCTATCAAAGACTACGCTTCTAGCAGCCTCCGTCTTGCAGCATGTAGAAGAGAGTAGATTGAAGTCCTCCAAGTAGCATCGCCTAGCATAATCCTACCCGGCGATCCTCCCCTTGTCGCCCTGTGGAAAAGCGATCACCGGGTTGTTGGTGGAACTTGTCTGGGTGTGTTTTATTAAGTATCCGGTTCTAGTTGTCATAAGGTCAAGGTACAACTCTGGGTCGTCCTTTTACCGAGGGACACGGCTATTTGAATAGATAAACTTCCCTGCGGGGGTGCACCACATAACACAACACGCTCGATCCCATTTGGCCGGACACACTTTCCTGGGTCATGCCCGACCTCGGAAGATCAACATGTCGCAGCCCCACCTAGGCACAACAGAGAGGTCAGCACGCCAGTCTAAATCCTATGCACACAGGGGTCTGGGCCCATCGCCCATCGCACACCTGCACGTTGCGTACGCGGCCGGTGAGCAGACCTAGAAACCTCCATTATAAAGGAAATTGCATTAACGCAGTCCAACCCGGCGCGCGCCGCTCAGTCGCTGACGTCACGAAGGCTTCGGCTGATACCACGACGTCGAGTGCCCATATCTTTCCCGCGTAGTTGGTTAGTGTGTATAGGCCAGTGGCCAGACTTAGATCAAATACCAAGATCTCGTTAAGCGTGTTATTATGAAGCAACCGCGAACGCCGACCAGGGCCCGGCCCACCTCTCGCCTAGGTGGTCGGAACCTGCCCTGTCACTCCGCCACAAAGTAACAGTCGGGGGCCATCGGGAACCCAGGCCCACCTCCACCAGGATGGAGCCACCTGTCCTTCCAGCCCCCACATCGGAATCACTTCCGGGTACTCAGCGAGCTGACCCGTCTTTAGTCACCATCTGTATAGTATGTATATATGTATAGTATATACCCGTGATCACCTCCCAAGTGATCACGGCCCGATAGTATAGCAAGGAATGCTGACAAGAATGTAGGGCCAATGATGATAAACTAGCATCCTATAATAAGCATTTAGGATTGCGGGTAAGGTATCAATGACTGTAGCAACAATGACAGGCTATGCAACAAAATAGGAGTAACTGAACAGTAACATGCTATACTACTCTAATGCAAGCAGTATAGAGAAGAATAGGCGATATCTTGTGATCAAGGGGGGGCTTGCCTGGTTGCTCTAGCAAGAAGGAGGGGTCGTCAACACCGTAGTCGATCGAGGCAGCAGTGACGTCTGTCTCGTAGTCTACCGGAGAGAAGAGGGGGAAGAAACAATGAATGCAGAGCAAACAAAGCATCACAAAATATAACAAGGCAATACGCGGTGCCAGGGGTGATCTAATGCAGGGATCGGTGACACTGGCGAAGGGGGAAAACATCCGGGAAGGTATTCCCGGTGTTTCGCGTTTTCGGATAGATGAACCAGAGAGGGAAAGTTGTGTGTTTGCTATGATAGGGATGTGTGGCGGACGAACGGGCTGCTTATACGGGTTCGTCTCGTCGTTCTGAGCAACTTTCATGTACAAACTTTTTTCATCCGACCTACGGTTTATTTTCTATGATTTTTCGAAGTTTAAACAATATTATGGAATTCCTGGAAATTGGCTAAGTCTGAGAATTGTTCGTTTTTTTATAAAACTTCACTTGGATGTTTTCCGAAGGCTATAACTAATGTTATGTAGTTCTAATGAAGACACTACATATAAGTGTTTTACTCTACATCAACAGCACTACAAGGCCATGCCATTAGATAGCCTGAACAGCTCCTCTAACAGGTCCATTTACAGCTCCGAAGTAGTTAAGACAGTAAATCTGTTTTTCAGTTTTCTCTCTCAACAGAACATAGACTTTTGTCATTTTTATAGGAATTAATCCATGCCGTATTTGAATTTGGTCCAATGGAATAATTTGGAGGTTGTCATGTGTACTCCCAACACAAATTAATTTCAACGAAGTTAGACTTTCTTTGACTATAGTTTTGTTGCCATCCAGGGAGCTAAGAAGGTAGAAATAGCAAAAGCTAGCCAGCGCTACAGTAACATTCAGTTACTGTAGTAGCGGCAGTAGAGAAGCAAATTGCAGCGGCAGGAGGGGAGGAGCGCGGCAGTAGCAATAGTAGTTTGCAAGTCACGGCCCTGGGCGTACGCGCACACGCGGGGGTTCAGACAGAGGCGGACATCGGGATGCAGGTTGCAGGCGGGAGCTAGGCCTCGCGCGGACGCGGGCGTAAGAGGGCCCGGACATGGGGGGCGCCGGGCGCGGCCTGGGGCGTGTGGGCGCGAGCAGGGGGCTCGCAGGCGCAGCGGCCAGTAGGGACGCGGGTGTGCGGGCGCGCGACGGCGGTTCCGGCCAGGAACAAGGCGGTGCGCGATGAGACGAGGTAAACACGGCGGCCGGAGTAACACCACCGGCAACAGCAAGCAATAGCAGCGGATTGAGCATCAGGCAAAGGGGAAACCACGAGGAGGCTCACCTAGTAGGCACACGAGGGCCCGTTGGAAGTTTAGGAGCAGCAGCCGTAGTGTATTCGACGGAGAGGCGTCGGTGGTCGAAGAGGAAGAGGCGTTCAACCCTAACGAAGAAGAGGCGCCCAGCTCGAGCCCTTAGATGTAGTCGAAGTAGAGGAGGGAGGCGGTGCTCTTAGACACCGCCGTGAAGCCCGGGGAGGCCCCGGTGCGCGGTGACGATGAAGACGCGATGACGGCAACGCACGGGCGGCGACTCGTGCGAGAGGGAGGGCAAATGGGTATTAGGGTTCCAGGCGCCGTGGGAAGAGGGCGCCGGTCTAATAGGCGAGGTGGTCGCCGAGGAGGGCCGCCGGATGGCCGACACGGCGATGGCCGGTGCCGTGGCAGGCATCGGCGCGGCCACGCCCTCCCGTGAACAGGGAGCGGGGAAGCAGGGGCATGGTGGGCTGGCCTGGTGGCCTACTGGGTCAAGGCCCAGGGGTGGGGAAGGTCTTTTTGTTTTTCTGTTTTTTTCTTTTACTTTTTTTCTTTTTAGTTGCCATTTATTTTAGTCCTAGTAAAATCTCTACTCCTAATGGACGAATTGGTTGAATAGTCCCCCCCACTTTCAATCGGTTTAATTTCAACCGGTTTATTTTCAACCGGTTTTTCTTCGTCCCACCTCCCACCACCCCCCTCCCACCGGTTTTTCTCTTTCTCGTCTAGCCGACAATACCCAACGTATTTATGGTAATCAATCACAATTAATCCACGTATGGTAAGGCTATAAACTCAGAAATCACAATTAATCAATCACAATTAATCCACGATTAGGGTAAGGCTGTAACTAAGGAAATTTCGAATATGGTAATTATCACCAGAATCAAAGCTTTCCAAAAAAGTTCTTCTTGCCATACCCTAATCGTGACCTTCTCATCCTGAGTCATTATTTCCATCTATTTCTCAGCTGAATCAGAACTTTGTCTGACTAAATCACAATTTTCCTTCCTTCCCTATCATCTCAATCGAATCATGAGCTATAGGTAAGTCATTTGGTTCTCCACCTCACACGGGTTGTACTGATTTTTATCATGGTTTGGCCCCCTGCCGTACAAGCCGCTTGATTCCTCATCCCTCGCTCAATTCCTCCACCCTATCTTCTTCTTCATGGTGAGCGACCCAGGCAGCAATGCGTGCCCGTTATGCATCAGCGAGGAGGACCAGGAAATGGTGATTGCCAGCCCCGCGCTCGTCACGTGAACCCGTTCACCGTCAGGTCATGCTGGTGTGTTACGGGTGTAGGTGCACCTTACCTTAGCCATGGAGGTTTGCCGGTAGAAACCGGAGGCCTCGCCATGGACACCAGTATCCCTCTCCTCTTCCTGTGCCCTACCTCTCCTTCCTCAGTCTCTACCTCTCTCTCTTTTTCTCCGTTCCAGGAGATCTGCAGCCGACGCCGCAGGCCCTGCCCGTTCACTGCCGGTCACCTCGCCTCGCTGTTCGATCTCACCGCTGGATATGCACGACTCCGCCGCCCTGTGCCGTCCTCGTCGGGCACCATCATAGTGGCGCGAACACTGTATGCAGTGGCTACAATCAGCGACCGATTCAACAGTGCGGTGGGCACTAGCGAGTAGCGACCCAGCGGGCAGCGGCTGTGCTGGCCGCTGTCTGCCGCCGAGGCGTAACGGCTCGGGCCTAGACTCCGAGTTCGTCATGGCGCTCCGCGCAACTTCCCTTGCGCCGGCTGACTCATGCATGCATCTACAATCTAACTAGCTAATTCCTCCCTTTGACTACTATTTTCTCTGGTTGTACTGTTCCACAGCTTAGGCATTTAATATTTTGATGCAAGGTGGAGGTGGGGGAAGAAAAGAACAAGAAGAAGGATCGTAGGAGGAAGTGGCGTGTCATGTGGCGGCTGAGAAGAGGGAGGGGCATGAAGATGACGAGGAGATGCATTTATCTACCACATCATGAGCATGAGATATCATCACATGTAAATAGTATATGACTCATATCACACAGCCTTTCTTTATGTAAAAACATTTTGTTAGCACATTTCTTGTTGTACATATAGTTTTTTTAGCATGTGGCAACACATGGGCATCCAGCACTATGTGAATAAATTCACTTTTGGTCCATTTTAAACTTGCTAATTGGCTTCTTACAACTCACGATGGATCTTTGTAATCCAATGTCTGATCGAACATAGAGATGAAAGAACTAGGAATCCGCACGGACTCGGTGCACGCCTTGGTGGTGGATCAGCACATACACAAGGGGAGGGGATTAGGGCGGAGAGCGGGGGGCATCACTCAATTTTGAAGGAGAGGGCTCTATTAGGAAAAGGAAAGGGTGTGTCATGGGACAGGGTTTCTGTATTGAGCCCACATGTTGAAAATAAGACAACCACATTTCTTCCCCACATATGGTCTGGATTTGGGGAGCCCAGACTGGGAGAAATGAGCTTCGACCTTGAGGACAAACTTAATCATTTGTTTGATTCACTTATATGCACTATAGTCCGTAGCAACCGGTTATTTTTCGTCTGGTTTTTTTGTCCCACCTCCCACCACCCCCTTCCATCGGTTTTCCTCTTCTCTTGTCTGGCCGGCAATACCCAACGTATTTATGGTAATCAATCACAATTAATCCACGTATGCAAAGGCTATAAACTCAGAAATCTCATCAATCCAGGTATGGTAAGGTCATGACTCAGAAAATTTTGAATATGATAATTATATGGTAATAATTTAGAAATCGAGCACTAAACCAATTTGAAAATCAAACCATTGATGTAATTAATCATCTAGATAGTTAATTACATATGCAATTAATTAGGTCCATTTGAATATGAATTTTTTCGCACTGAATCAATTTAAAAATTGAGTTATTAATGCAATTAATTAATTTGTTAGCCAACGCCTACAGATAATTAGAAGTAGGGATATTTCCAATTAGTCAGATAATTAATTCATTTGGTTGGCAATTAATTAGGCATTCATTTTTTGTGTACTTAATTAATTAAGCAAGCAATTAGTCATGGTGAATCATTTTGAAAGCGCTTGTGGGCAAAAACAATCAACGGGCTCTCAGTTACATTAAAAACCACCGAGCACCGCTTGCCAACATGGACACCGGCCACCATGCGCTCGCGACATGGGCGACCTAGCATTCACCAAGATGGATGAAGTCTATGCTCCGTGGGATGTCCACTCGATGACGGTGGCCTAAATGTTCGCGGGTGAGGACAACATGACACAACACTAGCTAGGTGGTTCATGCTATAGTAAAAAAGGAAGAGTGTTCCAAAAACAACAAGGAAAAAGAACTGAAGCCAAAGTGGTGGATGGTGTTGGAGAAAGTAAGAGTGTTCCAAATAATAAGAGAAACAAAAAGAAAGAAAGAGTATTCTAGGAAATAAGTAGGAACGAGAACTAAAGTTGCCGAGGAATGAGAAAGAAGAAGATGAGGCATCGATGATGAACACATTAATGTTGACGTGGTGCTGGTTGGTGCCAATTAAACGGATTGGCGAAGAGGCATGGAGTAGAAGACGTAGGGAAATATGAAGAAGAGAAGAACGACAATTATCCCTTCTAGCATATGGATGGAGGTGGAGCTTATTGGTGACTAGGAAAGATCTCTGTAGTTATTTGTTGTTTTGTGTTAATAGTATGTGTTAGTTTAACCCACTCTATTATATCGTAAACAAGAAATTTTCATCCTTACTGCAATGCATGGCGAAGATGAGTTGGCTGTCATATGCTTTTAATGGAGGTGGCGCCAGTGAGAGAAAAAACGAGAAATGTCTCGCTACGGCGGAAAATCTGTCAAGAATGAGAGGTTCCGACAGAAAAAAGGGAAGGTGAATCATTGGATAGGGTTTTTGTGTTGAACCCGGATGTTACAGATATTGCGGATAGCCCGTAGCAACGCACGGGCGTTCTGCTAGTATAAACTTAGCATCTAAATTAGTAGTTCAACCTAGTCCACAGTCACAAAAAGTCTAGGCCCCAAATAACTTAGTTTGACATTTTATTAATTATAAAAGGTATTTAAATAATTGTTGTTTCTACTGTTTTAATCACTTTAGAGTATTTTAGAATTTTATAAATTTAGTATGGGTTAATTGACACAAACCGAACATTTTAGTTTTAATGTTTCAAAACTTTCACCGATCGACTTTATTTTGAAGTTTAATTCCAAACCGATTTTGAACTAATGTGAGGTTAACAAGAGTAAGCGAGGTGATGTGGCATCATTAACAGAGGTTCACTGTAGCTTAATTATCCGGGCGTCACAATGGGGTGGCAGACGGAGGACGCCGGGGTTTCGCGGCTGGTGGAGTGCTAGTTTTTGCGCCAACGGAGTACGAATGGGGAATCAGACAGGTGGGCAGGGGGGAGCGAAGGGAGAACCATGTTTTGGTCTGGGACATGCTAGTTTTTGGCTTTTTTGAACATAAGATGGGACGCACTTGTTGAAATTTTGGGAAAGTACAAACTTTGCCTCCCTCTTAAATTTCGGACCTACTGCGGGTCGGGGGTAGGATGGTAATCCCAGGTGTCCCAAATAGTGGGTGGGAGCCATTTCAGCCGTGCGCATGTGTGCTTAGGTGGCCATTGTGTATGAATATTTTTTGGAGGCGGTGGCATGGCGTCTAGATGAAGCTACAAACCTAGCCTTGTTTAGACCTTTGGACGTCGGGCCGATAGGTTTCATGGGTCAGAGTTATTAGAAAAGTAATTTCCTTGTACTACCAAACATTGGTCTCACACGGTTTCGGGCGAGTAGAGGCTCTTTTGGCGCTTCGTTTGAAATTTTGAAACACAAGCATTCACGTTTAGAGTACTCTTGAACTTTGAGGATTGACCTAAATAGACAATGTTAAATTTGAACTTGTATGTTTGAAAACCTCATTAAATTATCCGCTTCTTTTTGAAATTTTGACACTTGAAAATCCTATAACTATGATTATTTTGGAATGGAGGAGCTAAATTTAAATCTATTTTGTACACGACTACATATGCTATATGTACAAAATCGGAGCAAAGATTGGTGGCCCCGTAATTTAGGTATGATTTACAAATGCCATGATATCAAATTCAAATAATTGAATGGACTTCATGTTGAATTTGATTTTTTTAAACCACCTTTAGTTGAATTAAAATGTATGCTAGTTCATAGGTAGCTATTTATAATGTTCATTGTGTAACTTTTGTATGTATAATGTGCTTTACACACACAACATGAACTATACTCACATTTATATTCGATTGCTAAAGCGATGCATTGTCTGGAGTTCAAAATACTAACTATGTGGATCAATTGTGTCGAATAATAACATAGACATGCTCAAATTCGATAGATAGATGTTTGATGGAT
Organism: Triticum dicoccoides; assembly: GCF_002162155.2. Taxonomy (NCBI): domain Eukaryota; kingdom Viridiplantae; phylum Streptophyta; class Magnoliopsida; order Poales; family Poaceae; genus Triticum; species Triticum dicoccoides. The sequence goes on from NC_041383.1 coordinate 163,900,048, forward strand.
CAATGACCGTTCCTTACGCGAATTGCAAATATCATGATCCAATCCTAATATTTGGATACAATTTATATCCTTAACCAATGTGTACAGCAGTCTTTTACATGTAGTTTCACTCTCCATCGGTGGTCTCTCACACATCCTCACACACTCTCTCCTGAGGTGTCTTTCTCGCAGACATGCTCTTGATATAACCCTCCCTCCCTCTCGTAACCATTTACGACTGTTTTCACTAACTTTTATCACAAGCACTCTTCCTCTCGTAAGCATACACACGCACAATCCCCATTGACACTTTCTATATACATAGACCTACCTACGTGTCTCTTGTATGCACATTATCTTTAGGCTTGTCCCTCACTCATTGTCTCACACCTCTCTTCCTAATCAATGAGTATGACTCTAGCAGAGCATTCTGTAGGATGCACCTTAAAGTTAGGTTGGATGAATATTAATATCAGAGATAAGGGGTTACCTTAGTCCGAGAACCTAGGGTTACAAATCTTAGCCGGCTTTGTCTGTGGACACAGAGTCCGTCACAATTCTGCTAGCTTTGTCTTATATGGCTAGTCATCCATGGGTCTCCCTAAATGCGCACCGGCCGACCAATGTGGCGCAGGAAGGAACCTAACGAAGGGACTCACCTTGACCCACCGGACCTCACGCGGTGACACACCCTGTGCCCCCACGTCTCATTATCCTCTCACACCCACACATACCAACACAGACACCACACAAAAAAGTTCTCCTGGTGCCTCTATCCCCTCCCCCTTGCATATACACACTCAAGGGAATCTCTCGCCATGACATCATATTCGTCTCTCTCTTTCTAGACCACTCTCATTTCTCGTGCTATCTCTCGCACCC